>NW_022279573.1:0-168391 GCF_000004075.3 Cucumis sativus | reverse complement strand
GACAAATAAAAAGTAAAATCAACTAATTAGATATTTTTAAATTTAAATAAAGAACTTTGTAAACTTTGTTAAATAACAAGATTGATAAAAAGATATGAATGGAAGTATGCAATCAAACTCAACCAATAAGAATATGTAACTAAAATTAAATTAAAAAATAATTAGAAAAGAGTTAGAGAAGAAGACACCGTAATTTTATAGTGGTTCGGTTAAACTCAACCTACATCCACTTTCCCAAGCACCTTGGGATTTTGATTGAAAATCTTCTTTGGACTCTTTCCACGGATTTGAGCCGAACCGATTCTTGCTCCTTTTTCGGGTTCAAGAGCAAACCCGATCCTTTCCACGGGTTAGGATCCAACCGTTACAATATGTTGAAGTTTTTAAATCACACAAAAGAAAACTCTCTAAAAGAGTGAGTATACAATTTGAAGCTCACAAATTTAATCCTCACAATACAATAAGAAGCTCTCAAGAATAAGATGAAAAGAATAAAAATTGGAAGCTTTAGAGAGAATAACAATGTTGGCTTTTTGCTTGAGGATTGTAAAGATTTGTGATCTTGTGTAAATGTGAAGTATTTAAAAAGAGAGGAAAGATAAATTCAAAATCATTTGGGTCATTAGATATAAGTAAAAGAAAAATGAATGGTTGAGATTTAAACTTAATTAGCCGTTAGACACAATACAAATAATAATATAATAATATGTCTTTTCAAAATATTTTGTTTAAAAAGAAACCAATAAAGCATTGCTGGGTCGTTTGGAAAATTCAAGTGATACTTAAACACGTTTTGAATACATTTTAGGTTAGATTGAGTTTGTTGCACTTACACACATGGTTGTGAGTTACGAACTTACACTTAGGATTTGCTTGGTCGTTTTGAAACTCAAGTAATACTAGACACGTTTTGAGCACGTTTTAGGTTTTTGAACTAAGTTTGTTGCACTTACACACTTGGTTGCCATTTTGGGTCTTGTAGTGCTTTTTTCACAATATTTGAACTTTTTTCGTAGGTTATGAGTTACGAACCTGCACGTAAGCTGTTTTAGGTCGTTTTGAAAGTTGCAGTGAAAGTTAGACACGTTTTGAGCACGTTTTAGGTCGTTTTGAGCATGTTTTAGGTCGTTTTGAGTAAATGGTATGTATGTTGTGATTGTTTGATTGCATGTATAATACCTTATTGAGATGTGTATGCTTGATTGAGAAGCTGATAGAACACCAAGTAATGGTTCTTATTTGTTCATTAAGCAACCAAACTATTACAGAATACAATACTCAAACCAGTCTTGAAAACACCGAACAAACAAGTACTATTACAGACAATAACCAAGTATAAAATAAAACATTCAAACATCAAAAGTAGTTTAGGATAATGGAAAACACTTTCTAAGATTAAAGTAACTGAACAACTTCTGTAATTCTGCTCTCCAGAAAATACAGCCCCTCCACTTCCAGAAACTGATTAACCAACCCCCATCTTTCCTTCCATCTCTCCCTTTTAACCTCCCCCTGTAACTAACTGTTGTCCCCACTAAGGTGGTTTCCACTTCCTCCAATTCCATCACCTGTGCACGTGCAATTCCACTTGTCTTTCTTCTGCTATATTGTATTGCAATTGGTGGTCTATCATTACTCTCCCTCTCCAAAGACACCTTGTTCTCAAGGTGGGAAATGAGGAAGCTTTTGTGTAAAATCATCACAGTTCTCCCATGTAGCCTCATGAGGTGGTATTCCTTTCCAACTAACAAGCACTTCCCACTTCTTTGTTGCTGGATTTTTAGGATAGCCAAAATTGTCTGCTGGTAGTAACTCTTGAAATGTAGGAACATCATCAATTCCATATAGTTCGGTAAATGTCATTCCTCCCTCCATAGCTCGACATTTTGTCAAGAAACCTTAATCAGATGGTGTCCATGTCTCCATCATGTGTTACAGACTCACTCTAGTCTTTGTCAAACTCGGGTCACCCCTTATAACAACATTCTTTTCATTTTGTATGAAAGTTAAAGTGAGTTTCCGCAATCCACTTCAGTTACCCCAACGTGTGCAGCCATTGCATTCCAAGGATGACATCCTGATAGAACACTGATGTAGTGTTTCTATTATATTGATAATTCAAACACAACTTACAACATAAGCAAACCGTGAACCTCAGAAAATGAGTCACGTTACATATAATTCACAAACATCAAACAAAGAAAACCTCCTAATCCAAAATTCGAACAACAAAATACTAATAAGCAAACCAGAATATAGAACACCAATCTTCTGCTTCCCCTGTCTTTCAAGCAGTATTGCAGACTTTTCCTTCACTCCAAAAACTCACTTTAACAAAGAGGCAGCCACATTTTCAGGTATAGAAAATAAAGTAGGTAGTATGTAGGAAGGCTAACCAGAACTGAGTTGCATAAGGTTTGTCTTCCGCCTCTAGAGATGTTATATCTTTTCCACCTTTCAAGTTTCTTGTGAATTCGATCAATGACTGGTTGCCAAAAAGACTTTTGTCGAGGGTAGCCTCCCAAAGGGAGACCTAAATATATAATCGGAAGCTTTTCTACCTTGCACCCTATCAGATTTGCTGTTTGAAACAAATCTTCCTCTCCCACATTAACGCCGCTAAGGGCTGATTTTTCCCAGTTTACTTTCTGCCCCGAACACCATTCGAATAATCTAATGACGTTTTAAAGTTTAAGGAGCATCTTCACATCATACTTACAAAAGAGAAGAGTATCATCGACAAATTGAAGCAAAGGGAGGTGGATCAAGTCTTTGCCAACAAGGAAACCTTCAAACTGGCTGTTAATATGAAGCTTGTTTATGATTTCTCCTAAAACCTCACTTACTAGGAGGAATAAAAAGGGGGAGAGGGGGTCCCCTTGGCGGATACCTCTAGATGCTGTTATCCGGCCTCTAGGCTTACCATTGATGAAGACTGAATACTTTGGATTTTTTAGGCAGCCCATTATCCATGATATCCATTTGGAACTAAACTTTTTCAAAGATAAATTTTTTTCTAAAAAGTTCCAATTCACCCTATCAAAGGCTTTTTCCAAGTCAAGTTTTAAAATCCATCCTTTTTTCCGTTTTGCCCTATAATCTTCCACGGCCTCGTTAGCAATTAATATTGGGTCAAGAATTTGCCTACCTTCAATAAAGGCGCTTTGAGTGGGGCTTATAATTGCATCCATAACTTGTTTTAGACGTTCAGATAAAACCTTTGCGACGACCTTGTATGCTAACGTAGTAAGGCTGATTGGACGGAAATCCTTGACTAGAGTCACATTCTCTTTTTTCTGCACTAAACAAATGAAGTTTTCTTGGATGCAAGCATTTAATCTTCCATTTCTGTGGAAATCAGACATTAGTGATTTGAAGATATCCTTGAAAATAGACCATTGGGTGATTAGGAACTTCACTGTGAAGCCATCCGGGCCCGGAGCTTTATTGTTGCCAAGTGCCTTTAATGCCTTAAAGATCTCCTCCACTGAAAACTGGGTAACAAGAGCCTCATTCTGAATTGAGGAAACACAAGACCAATTACTGTTAATAGGGATGAATCTGTCCCCGGAATTCTGGTATAAAGTGACTCAAAAAATTCCAGCACAAGCCTTTCAATGTCGCGGAATGAAGTCGAGACAACCCCATCATCATCTTTTAATTCAGTTATGAGGTTCCTTCTTTTATTCGCATTTAGAAAGCGGTGGAAGAAGCCCGTATTCTCATCACCCAAAGAAAGCCAATTGAGTTTACTCTTCTGAATAAAATTACGCTCTTCATTTTGATAAATACTAAGTAATTCCGCTTGCAAAGCAGCTCTAGAATTCAACTCTTCTTGATTTAATCCAATCAACTCAGCCACAAATCATATTTTTCTAATTTTGACATCAAGGATTTCTCTTTTTTTTTTTACCTTAGCTTGCGCAGCAATATTCCAAGCTTTTACTGCCAATTTAACTGATCTCAACTGCTCATGAAGAATGAAACCAGCCCATCCCTGGAAGTTAGAGTTGCTCACTGTTTCAACAATAATCTGATTAGAATCACTGGACACCAACCAGCTGTTACAAAACCGAAAAGGAGAGGGACCCCAAAGAAAAGAACCAGCCTCCAAGAATAAAGGAAAGTGATCCGAGAAGATGCGTGCTTTTCGAGAAACCCGAGAATTTTCAAAACAAACATCCCACATCTGATTTATGAAGAATGTGTCTAATAATGATCTTCAAGGAGAACTACCGTCTCTAGACCAAGTGAACCTTCCATTTTGCAATGGAATTTCCATGAGAGAAACCATGTCAATAAACTTATTGAATAATGACATTCCTCTAGTACTTCTGCCAAAAGGAAATCTTTCCGGGCCCAACGAGTGATATTAAAATTCCCACCTATGCACCAGGCCACGGCCGAACAATCAGCTAAGGAAGACAATTCGGGCCAAACCAATTTCCTTTCTTTGCAACCACAAGGGCCATAGACATTTGTGATCCAACAAACCTTTTTGCACAAAGTGAGGCATTTGATTGACAAAGAGAAGCGTCTTTTAATGACCTCTGTTACAGATATTTTACTGCTGTCCCACATGGTAAGAATTCCCCCAGAAGATCCAACAGAAGCCACATAATCCCAGCCAATATCCTTAGAACTCCACAATGATTTTATAAAAGCCGAGTTCAAGGTATCCTTCTTAGATTCTTGAATCATGACTACAATTGTTGATGAATTTTTTAAGTGCTGCACGTTTAGAGGAGTCGTTCAAACCCTTAGTGTTCCAGGAGACAACCTTAATAATGACTGGGAGGAGGAAAAGGCAGTTGCACATCTAATTTAAGCCAGAATGATTCCACAATCCGACTATAGACACTAAATCTTTAGGCAAATCCAGGGGAATTTTAATAGGGAGAATATCTTCATCATTGAACAAGACATTCAGATCCATCCCATTAATTTCTGGGACTAATTTAGGGTCAACTTCAGTGTTGGGGACTGCCAATTTAACTGATCTCAACAGTAAGTTGATTAAGTTGGGCAGTAGGAGGGACACGAGACAAGGCATCTGCTGCTTTGTTTTCTAGTCCCGGTTTATACACGACATCAAAATTGTAGCCAAGAAGCTTAGCAATCCACCCTTTGTTCCAATAAAAGTTTCAATGATCGTTGATCAGTTTTCACTACAAACCTCCTGCCAAAAGATAAGGTCTACAGCGTTGCACAGCCAAAACTACAGCCATTAATTCCCGTTCATAAACTGGTTTAGCACGATCCCTCATAGCTAATGTCTGGCTAAAATAAGCAATTGGCCGATGATTTTGAATTAAGACAGCACCTACCCCGTATCCAGAAGCATCGGTCTCTATTTCAAATGGTAAGGAAAAATCTGGCAGTGCTAAGATTGGGAGAGTCATCGTAGCCATCTTTAAATTCTCAAAAGCTTCAGCAGCTGCAACAGTCCATTCATATGCTCCTTTCTTCAATAGTTGAGTCAAAGGAGCAGCCACACTTCCATAATTCATTACAAATCTTCGATAATATCCTGTCAACCCAAGAAATCCACGAACTTCACGGACATTAGTGGGCACGGGCCATTCTTTGATAGATCTAATTTTCTCGGGATCAACCTCTACACCCTTGCCCGAAATTATATGGCCAAGATTACTCCACTTTCACTTTGGCAAACCCACACTTGTGCATATTAGCATATAATTTATTCTCTCGCAGCACCTCTAACACCCATTTAAATGTTGAAGATTTTCATCCAAACTTCTGCTGTAAATTAAATATCATAAAAAAGACTAAGAAAACCTGCGTAGGTAAGGTTTAAAGATACTATTCATCAAAGCTTGAAACGTTGATGGTGCATTGGTGAGCCCAAAAGGCATGACAAGAAACTCATAATGCCCCTCGTGAGTTCTAAAAGCTGTTTTCTTCACATCCTTTTTACACATTCTAATTTGATGATATCCCTTGAGATCAATCTTCGAAAATATATTAGCCCCATTAAGTTCATCAAACAATTCCTCTACTACTGGAATAGGAAACTTGTCTGGAACGGTCACACTATTCAACGCACGGTAATCTACACAAAACCGTCAACTACCATTTTTTTTTCACCAACAAGACCGGGCTCGAATATGGACTAGTACTAGGTTTTTATGCCAAATGCCATCATTTCATCAACCAATCTTTCCATCTCATCCTTTTGCTGGTATGCATATCTATAAGGCCGAACATTGACTGGATTAGTCCCCTTCTTAAGATGTATATGATGTTCAATGGTACATTGTGGTGGCAACTCTCCAGGCCAATCAAAAAATCTTCATACTTAGCTAACACGGCTGGAATAGACTCATGAATGGTAGACTTCATCAACCCCATACATCGCTGCAAATGCCATTCCACCTTCCAAAGATCTACACTCAATCAGAAATCCCTGATCAAGTTCTGTCCATGTCTTCATCATGTGCTTCAAACTCACCCTAGCCTTCGTAAGACTCGGATCTCCCCTTAATACAACCTTCTTCCCATTTTGTATGAATGTCAAAGTAAGTTTTCACCAATCTACTTCGGTTACTCCTAATGTATGTAGCCATTGCATACCAAGAATGACATCCACTCCCCCCCAATTCCAATGGCAGAAAATTATCCACAACCTTCCATTCACCCAATAGCAGTTCCACTTGTTTACAAATTCCCTTCCCTTTTACAGCAGATTCAGACCCCAAATAACCCCATAATCAGAAGTTTCCTCAACTGAACAACAATTGAGTTACTAAATTTTCAGATATAAAATTATGGTCGCGCCGCAATCTATCATACTACTACTGACCTTTCTCTAATCATACCTTTAATTTTCATAGTTCCAGGGTTTGTTAATCCACCACCGAATTTATTGATAATTCGATCACGGTTCTTCTGTTTAACAACTTCAGTCTCCTGTATTTCAGTTTTTTTGAATCCTCTTCTTCAACTACTTCTAGTTCTTCCCCATTTGCCCCAACAACTAAAACTCTAAGTTCCTTATGATCTTTCACTTTACACTTATGGCCCACAAAAAATCATTCCTCACAACGAGAGACCTTTCTCACGTCTAGCCTGAAATTCAGCATCAGAAAGTCGTTTTAGTGGTCCTTCTCGTCGATTAGGTTCACCAGCCACTCCTCGAAGTGTAATCATCCGCATTGGAACAATCCCTCCTGACTTATTATCATTAGAAATCACAGGAATTTGAGGTTTAAAAGAAGCAGAAACCTGGAATTTTCCATCCGCTGCACGTTTGAAACTTGATTCTCCCCTTATCACTTCTCGGTTCTCAATCTTTTGGGCCAACTTCATCATTTGAGCAAGCCCCATAGGTTCCCAACATTCCATGTCTGCCTTAATCCATGGTTTCAAACCATTCATAAATGTTTCTTCTAAGACAGCCTTTTGTAGAAAAGGCAATGGTGCTACTGATTTATCAAATAAATTCATATTCTTCCACTGTAATTTCTTGCTTGATCTTTAAAAATCTTCCCAGAATTGATCCCTCACGACTCGATCGAAATCAAACAATAAGTCTCTTCTTTAAATCGTCCCAATTAACAAACGGTTCACGATCTTCATGAGATCTATACCAATCAAAGCTGCTCCATCAAAACTAATAATGGACACAGTCATTTTCTCTGACTCACTCAGTTTGTGTATCTGAAAGTATCTCTCAGCCCTAAACAACCAAGAATCAGGATCATTTCCCACAAAAACTGGCATTTCAATTTTTTAAATTTGCTTCGGTCGCCCGCAGAATCTTCACCCTCCAACTTGGTATGTTTTTCCTCAGATTTTCCCCCATCATCGTTGAATCACTGACATCAACCATGCTGTCAACTTTACTTGATGATCCTTCTAGTACTTCTTCCATCGTTGTCTTCCCTTTGATCATTCCTTCAATATATTTCAACAGTGTTTCTGGTTGATGTTGTAGCTTCTCAGCCTGTACTCCTAACCTCTCAATACTCTTTGCCAAAGATGACATGTTTTCCTTGATTGTTGGCAGATCATGTAATTCTGCTCGAATGCGGATATTTCTTGATCTACATTTCCAACTTTTCCTCAATTCGCTTTTGAGCCATGATATAGAACTTCACATATTCGATTTCTCTGATGCCAAAATGATAGAACACCAAATAGTGTTTCTACTAATTTATTAATCAGCCAAACTTTTACAGAAAACAGGTTCTAACACAGTCTTGAAAACAAAGTACAACACAAGAACTAATACAAGGATAAACCAAGTTCAACATAAAACATCAAAACAGTAAAGTACTTCACGATAATGGAAATAACTTGCTCCAGACTACAGAAACTGAACACTTCTGCATTCCCTGCTCTCAGGAAATTACAGCCCTCCACTTCCAGAAACCGACTAACCACCCCTCTCTTCCCTCCATTCTTTCCCTTTTAACTATCTCCCATGTAACTAACCTTGGTCCCCACCAAGGTGGTTTCCACTTCTTTTTCCATTTCTCTCCATTTCCCTTCTCTTATTCACGTGCAACTGCTCCCTTTTTCCTCCTACTATATTGTAAAATAATTGGTGGTCTATCACATTACTTATGTGAAGGTGAACCATTATTTTGTTTGAATTTGAAACTGATATCTCTCTCTCTCTCTCTCTCTGCTTTTTGTTTCTTTGGTTACCACCTAGTGCTTATGTGCCTGCCTGGTGGGCCTTCAAATGTTTCAAGTATGCACTTTTTCTAATGCCAATTGCTTCATGTTTTTTTGTTCTTGAAGAGGAGGGATAGTGTGAAGAATCAAATTCAAGTTTGTGGCTGTACAGGAACAACTATGTGAAAGAGACCACCTATTCACGAACTGGAAAGGAGAATAGAAGATAAAGATAGAGAATTGCAATCAATTACATTAGACAACGAAGTAGTCTGTTGTTTTTTTCCTCATGCTTTATTTACTTGCATAAGAATGTTTTTAAATGATTTGTTTTTTTCTTCACTAACCCTTTTATTCTATAATTTCTTCACTGGCTTGGGTCAAGGATGATCTTCTGCGGGAAAAAGAAAAAGAATTAGCAACTTACAGGTTACATTTTGTTGAAGTCTTTCAATTTTTCTCTTCTTTAGCCATTGATTTTACTTTTTGCTTACGCTCACACCTTAACACATTCTTTAGTATTTTAATTTTATTGCAGTACATTATATACAATCTTCATTTTTCTTGGCTCTACTGTAAATGGTGTTTATTTTATTATGGATTTGTATATTATACAACACTGCCATATTGAAGTCATAAAGTTATGAAAAAGGAATGAAGAGGCTTATCCATGCAAGCTTCAAACCAAAGTCAAGGATGTTGATCCTTCTAGGGAGTCCACCGTTCCCCCCCTTATTTTTCTCCCTTTACTTTGATTTTCAAAAGCTTTAAGGACGAAGCAATTTTTTAAGCGGAGGGTGGATAATAGCTCGCTTGTTTTGTCTAAACTTGGGGGATTTCAAATTTTGCCCAAATTTCAAAAAATTTCAGAAGTTTTTCATTACAACAATGAGCATTATAGCTTCTTAAATCTTGCATAAAAGGCATGACTATCAACCCTTGAGCACTAAGCTCGGGTTTGTGACGTGAGATTTTGAATTTTGATGAGTATATGTACTGAAATTTGAGAATAAGCTTTTGTCCTTTTAAGCCCTTTCACAACTTGTACATATCCTTTCTTTTTTTCGTTTAGGGCTTACTTTAGTTTTGTTAGTTGGATGAAGCAATTTGGAGTTTCAAAGTTCTTGAAAAGGTTAAATTTTTTGTTTGAAATTGGGCACTCGGTACTATTGATACAACAGTCAAACAGTAGTAGTTGAGACGTGAAACCTCGTGATTACCTGCATTCTAGTGTTTGCAGTCTGTGAAAAAGCAGAGAACTGTGACAACTCCTTTTTTTTTCTTCACCAGGGTAATAAGAAGCATTGGAACTTCCCTATTAATTGATAGAGTCTTACTTGCTGTCTCCACATGGTAGTAAAATATTGTTTACTTCATCTCTTTAGCCGTATGCATCTTAAATGCAAAAGCTCACAATATATGGGTGACATAGTCAAAGGGATCTAAGACAAGGAGACCCCCTGTCCCCATTCCTTTTTACCCTCCGTGGTGATGCTTTCAACAGATTAGTTTACTTCTATATGGAGAAATAAGCTCTTGAAGGTTGGGAGATCAGTAGAAAAAAGGTGGCTATCCTTCATCTTCAGTATGCTGATGACATTTTGTTTTTTTGTCCAGGGGATGTTCATTCTTTAATTTGAATATGGCGAATTTCTTCCTAATTTGGATTAATATGAAGGAGCATAAGGTGTTTGATGGAACTCCAATTGGTATTAACGTAGGAATTTCATTGATAGTAGCAAGGGAATGAATTCCCAAATACAAGCTAACACTCATACCTTCTGCAACCTATCTTTCAAGGGACTGAAAGGAACTCTTTACTTGAATCTCTAACTAACTTTCCCACCTTTCTATTTCATCTATTTATACTAGTCTCTCCTTCCTCCTACTAACTAACTCACACGTGCTTCTCACGTATTAATTCTTTTTCTTTTCTCTTCTACTATATTGATATAAGATAGGAGGTCTTAAGCTTGCGGTTGAGTTGGGTTGTAAGATGGAACCTCTCACCCTTAACTCGCTAGGCTTTCCTTTGGGTGGTAAGCATTGGTTTCTGGCCTTCTGGCTTTCTGGGATGTCGACAAAATTAGAAGTAAGATTGCTAAATGGAAGAATTTGTTTCTTTCCAAAGGTGGCTGGTAATCATTGATTGCTCCGTTGCTCAATGAGTTGCCTTTGCATTTCCTTTCCCTCATCAAAGCTCCTTACAGGATGATTAAAAGTATGGAGAAACTGTTTAGATATTTCTTCTGGGGTGGTGAAGACAACTCAGGAGTCATCTTGTTATAGGAAAGTTCCAGCACTGATTGAGAAATGAAAATTTATGGAATCAGTTACTTGGTTCTCTGTGAATGATATGTTTAAAATTTTTCATTCATAATCTATAATTTGTACCCATATAGGTTCTCAGGTTTTAGCAAGTCATTTGATTTAACAACATATTGGTAATAACTTTGACTTTTATTTTGCAGCCTTTTTACTGTATGCAGCATCGGTTATGACAGCTGTGTTTATTGTGGTTATATTGCTGTTTTTGTTGTCAATGGCGATATATCTGGGCTTTTTGTTTTTGTTGTTGTTGTTTGGTGGTGATGGTGGTGAAATATTTTATTTAAGCCTCTAGTTAATATTTATGTTTACTTAACAAAATTTGTTGCTTGAGCTTGCTTCATTTTGTCCTTTTACTTGTTTAAGTCCTCTCTACCTTGTCAGTTTATTAGACAAGCTTGATGCTTCATTTATTTCCTGGATTGATGGCTAATGAAAAACTTCTTGTACTCTTCTTTCTTCCTCAAAATCGCCGATTCACGACCATCTTCTTCTCCTAGCCCTAACAGCGCCAGATTTCTCAACTATCGATCGACGTGACAATCATGCCTGTCTGCTTGACAAAGCCTTTTTCGGTCTACCAATAAAGGAAAAAGGATTGCTGGTGACACGAAAGTTGTGCTCGACGCTCCTTTTCCTATTCCACTGCGCGTCGTGGTCTTTCCCTTGCTGGCTTGGATGACTACTATGGATGATGATCACAATGGATCACAAATACCCAAGGATGCCCAAGGATGCCCGAGAGAGCTCCTTAGTGGATCACAAATGCTTCCAAATTCTTTGTTCGTAGACTAATTTGAAATCCTTCCAATTTTAGGGTTCTAAAAGGTAGAATTTGACCACAAAATCCAAAATTTTTCTTTGATTATTAATTTATTGTATTCAACTTTCTGTCGGTTATTTACAATACATTATAGTTTAAAGATTTGAAGTAGCTTTACCTCACCTATATAACTACATTTAAATCGAATATTTGTGGTTTCATGGAGATACTTTTATTTTTTTTACTTAAGGTCTTGTAGTAATAACTTTACTTTCTTTTAACATCACAACATTCCTCTAAACTTGAATCATGTGTTAAATTCTTACTTCATTCAGGAAAATATGGATCCATGTTGTCTTTGATATCCATAAGATACCAATTAGATTGTATTAATTATTGTTTATAAGAAAATATTTGTGTGCAGAGTTTCAGTGGGTAAATCTTAATGGCTGGCAGAGCAGAAAATTGGTCCGGGATATATTACTCTCAAGACAAAGTATTTTTTATCAGTTTATTTCCCATGGGGTATTTGTTCTTCCTATGCTTTATCCTTATCCCATCTTTCTCCGATGTAGTCTTCATAGGATGGATTTCTGTGGTGTAAATTTATTCATCTAGTTTGTTTGATTTATGGTTGCATTTAGGGAGAAGGTAAATTACATAAGCCGAAGTAGTTATGGAAAACATCTCCAATTTACAGCAAGTTAAAGCAAAAAAAAAAAAAAAAAAAAGAGAGAGAAAATAGCAGTTAAAAACAACTGGGCATCTTGCTTTTTCTTATTGAAAGTTATGTCGTTTATTTCAAGTCAAATTGACCACAAAATGCTCAAATGAGATTCTTCAATAGAATATGTAAAAAAATATAATATGTAAAAGAATTTTTATATTGGAATTGGCAGATGGCTGAGGGCCTTCGTGAAACGTGGAGCGAAGCGATAACATTATCCTTCAAAAAATTCAGGAGTAAATATTTATGTGAAAGGACATATTATTTGCCATTTGACCTTATTTATTATTGAATTATTTGGTTGGAAATGATAAACTACACATTATTGTTTCTTCAGTTGTGATCTTGATTATGGGCTATTTGGTATTTTGCCTACAAACTGTATAGTTAATTATCTGTTAGCTTTTGTTTTCTGTCACAACTTTATGTTTATGTGGCTAATTGTAGCCAAAGTTTTATTTATCATCTTATTTTTCACAGCATAAATGAAACTGTGTTTCAAGAACAGGTGCTGCTACATCATTCAAGGAAATTCGTCGTAGAGGTCCGTAAGTTTTTTCCTTTGGAGTGTGATACTAACCTGTTTGAATAAAGGAATCTGACTTGGTCTTTTCCTCTTTAACATTATGGATTAGGTCTTTCTCTTTACCAGATTTCGTAGCTGAAGTTTATGAAGTAATCAAACGGTGTTAACTTCTTATATAAAGGTTAGTGCTAACTGCTAAGCTTATTTCTAAGATGAAAGATGCTTTTATCCCTCCCCAAAGAATATCATTACTATTTATGTTGTTTCTGATAACTAATTCTTGCATAGCATCTGGTTTGATAATTAAAGTAAAGTTTCTGACATGGAGGTTTTCAAGTTGTAATATATATTTTATGTTTTAGGTAGATTCCCAAACTTTGAAGAAACACTACAGTACTGAGGTAATTGAATGTTGTAAGGCAGAGCATCGGGCTTACCAGAGCCAAGGTATCTTCTTCGATAACAAGGTAAGGATAGTCCGGATACTACATTTCTTTTGTTATTGAAGTTTAGTGTTCCTTTTGTTGGGTGCTTGGTGGTTGTGCACCTATATTGATTTGTACTTCTGTTAATTAATTATAGTCCTTCTCTCTTGTCTGAGTAATTATTGTCTACCATCTTGTTAGCAAAGGCTTCCCATGGAAATTCAGTTTGTTGTGCTGCATGTCCACGATGATTTTCGTGATTTTAGTTTTAGATACATAAAAGGGTCTTTACATCACAACATGAATGACTATTTTTTAATATGAACCTACAATACCCCAAATGAATGCTAGATTAAATTGGATACAAGGCAGATAGATAGTGAGATGGAGAGTGTTTGTGTGCTTTAGAGCCATCTGTCTCTAAAACATAGTTTCTTCCCCCCCACCCCTATAAGAAGTAATTTTATTGATGTATGAAATTTACAAAAGGTTTGGTGGAACACCCACAACAATCTTTTTGAACTTTTTGGTAGGTTATGAGTTACGAACTTGTATTGAATATTTGTTAGGTCGTTTTAATAATTCAAGTGATACTTAGAAAATGCAACCGAACTTAAACAATTCTGCACATTTTTCTAAAATTTTTAGTTTAACCTCTTTAATAAAATTAGATGGAAATTCTTGTTTTCTTTTTGTAGGAATAAAGGAAAATGAAATATAACCAAACTTGGGATCTTTGCAAGCAAGCTTCCATGAAGAAACTAGGTTACAAGGGGAGGTCTTCTGTTTTCCTTTTTTTTTATCCATCTGTACAATATTGCTGAAAATGCTTTGAGGACAATGCAAATTTTTAAGTGGGGGTGAGGTTGTAGCCTTGCACATTCCATGTCCTCTGGGAAATTTTCATTTTGCAAATTTCGCTAAACATGTCAAAATTTAGAAACTTTTGCAATGCTCTATGCTTAGAATAAGTACCATGTCTACTTCGCTTTTTAGCATAAAAATGCATGTATGCCTAACCCATGAGAACGGAGCTCGGATTTGTGATTGTATTTGTTATTTGAATATGTTACATATGTTGAAAATGCATATATTGATAGCTTAGAAATGAGTAGAACACTTGGTTCATTTTCTGAATATTGTGAATTATGTACGTAATAATATGTGCGGTTGTCTTTTTTATCTCAATTTTAATCCCCCTTTTTTGCCATATTCTACTGCCTTTTTTATATTAATTTTAAATCCCTCTTCTGGCCATACACATTTGTATAAGATTGTTTGAAAGCAAAATACGATTGTTAGGTCAAGTAGAAAGCAAAGCCGGCAAGTTCTTAGAGTTCTTCACCCAACATAACAGTCGATAAAAACAAAACAAGAACCCTAAACCCTAAACCCTAAACAAAACATGACTGGCAACCCTTGACCACTAAGCTTAGGTTTGTGATGTAAAATTCTGAATGTTGATGATTATATGTGCTGAAATTGAGAATAAGTTGCCGTCTTTTTTGGTTTAAGCCCCTTTTTAACCACATCTTATTGAGATGTGAATGCATGATTGAGAAAATGGTATGTGTGTTGTGAATGCTTGATTGCATGTATATAATAAATAAGTATGGATACTTTTCTAGCTTTGTCTTCCTTTGTTGCTTTGCCGACTTACCTATGATGCACTTAGTCCAAACTAACCTAGATAGAGTTAAAAAAGGATAGGAGGTACTCTTTAGAAATTGAGATGGTTTTAACAAATTTGTCTTGTCAAACATGAGTTAGGAGCCTCTTGTCTAGCCACAATGAACTAAATCCCTTTAGAAAATGGTGGGCATTAACAAAACTTGTTGTCACTTCGAAGGGAGCAGTCAAACTTAGAAACTAAGTGTACAACCATAGAAAGGTTAGTCCACCGGTTGTAGCAAGACCTAGTTACCACATTGCATTCCAAAGAAAGAAAAGAGAGACTTGCAAACGTAAAACAGTGAAACAATTAAGAGATAAAAAAACAAACAACATATGCAATATACATCAGAAAAAGGCCATAAAAAATGAGAGGAAACTTCACTTTTGGCCTAACCAAAACCAAACCACCTACTCTTAGCGTTCTAGACATAGCACTGAGTTTGATGAGGGCTTTGAAAAGAGGAGGAATCCTCCATGTTCCACACTAGGGAAAACGAAGCTTTTCTTCTTCTTCTTCTTCTTTGTTTCTTCCTGCTGCCTATTCGACCTGCAACTTTGAGTGTAGTTGCTTGGCTGTCTAATTGCCACCACTCAAAGTCACTCCCTCGCCTTCTTATCACTCTTAATTTCCTTGACAACAAAGTCAAACTGCTACAAAACAATCGAATTTTCGTTTGATTAATTTTCTATCCACGGGAGGCTTTTGTATGTTGATCACCCTTGTTTTCTTTGAAAAGTTTAAAATTCCATACACGATATATTGGGAAACTTGATTTTGAATAATGCCAGTTTGAGGATTTTCAAATGAAATGGGCTTTTGAAACATTACAACATTATCATAAGAGGTTCTGCATGTTCAACGATGACATACAAGTGAGTAGTTCATGTTGTATTCATGCAGTTGATAATTACTTAAAAGGACATTCATTTTCGTTTATTTCATTTCATAAAGGGAACTGCTGGTGTTGCTCTCGCTGGACTATTGGGAAATGTGAGAGCTCAAGGGCAGCCATTGAGTGATTTTGTTAACCAAAAGATAGTAGTGGTAGGGGCTGGAAGGTATTGTCAGCTGTTTAACTTTAACATTTTCTCCAAATAGCAATACTGCTAACTATTTAGGGATCGTAAGCCTTGTCCTCTTTGTTGAAACAAAAGTGGTTGTTTGAAAGAGGAATTACTATTACTATTACGTGAATATAAGAGAAATGAAAACTTTGGAAACTATAGTTCAATCCTTTTGGTTTAACCTTCATTTGTTTCAACATGCTGTTTTTTCTCCTCTTTCAACTTCAGTGTTGGGTCTGTTCTTAACATGGCTATTCAGGCTGTTTTGAGAATGGTAGGGAACAACGATTCTACTGCAAGAAATCGATTTTTTTTCTAATAGACAAAGATGTAAGAATCTTTTTCAAACTTTCATTTCTCAATTTATGCATCAGTCTGTCCAAGTTTTTCCTTCCATGAGAGTTACTGATTTCAGAAACTCGGATGGGGTTTGGAATTTGGGTAGCTTTATTATGGGTTAATTTGTATGACGCAGTTTCGTGTGAAAAGTATGAGGCAGTTGAAGAAGTTAAATGACTTGTGGTGGTAGTAATCAGTGTCAAACTCATGTGGTTTTTAACTTACAAAGAAAGAGGAAAAATATCAACTTAGTCCGATGCAGATTAGGGTTTTAAGTCTTCTATCTAATTGTTTGTGTGATAAATGCAGTTACTTTATCAAAAACAAAGAAGAAAAGGAAGGGACCACAAGATTCTTTAGTATTTTAATTTTATTGCATTACATTATATTCAATCTTCATTTTTTTGGTTGTGCTGCAAATGGTGTTTCTTCTATTATGGATTTGCATTATACAACATTGCCATATTAAGTCATAAAGTTATGAAAATTAGAAACACACCCTTTGTAGGAGAGAACATGATCCTTCCTTTGAAGTAAATTGAGAGAATTTCCTCTACTGCCTCAATTTTAAGGCTTGAGGTTTGAAGAACAAGGATGAATAATCAACGAAAAAGGAATGAAGAGGTTTCTCGTTTAGGGAAAATAGCGATTTTTCGTTTTTCATACTTCCAAAACGACACAAGTATGAACTTATTGTGTATTAAATTGATCGAGAGGCCTTCCAATTTTTGTTAATCTATAGTTTCTGTCTCTATTTTAATTAACTGCTACATGTAGAAGCCTAACTAACTTAGTTAGAGTTCTATCAAAAAAAGGAAAGAAAAAAAGGAAGAAGAAAGATCATGTGATAAATTTATAGAAATGCCATGCAATTATTTTCTAACTATTAATTTATGTTTCTGTGGTAAATTACTGCTACTAGAAATCTAATTGTGTTCGGTTAGTTAGACTTCATGGTTTGATTTTTTTTTTTTTTTTGTTAAAGAGGTTCCATAAGTATACCGATGGTTTTGAAATTTTGATTTGATGCATGTCTGAGAAATTTCAAGGCTAAATTATACAGAATACCCATAAACTTTGTACTTTATATAAAAATACCATTGAAAATACACCAAACATAAACTACCAAAAGTGTTAAAAATACAGTTAATATAATTATCTAATTTTAGTAATAAATGAAATTGAGAGAACTTTCTTTGATTTTCAGGAACAAGGATGAATAATCAATGAAAAAGGAATGAAGAGGTTTATCCATGCAAGCTTCAAACCAAAGCCAAGGATGTCGATCCTTCCAGGGGAGTCCAAAGTTCTCCCTTATTTTTCTCCCTTTATTTTGATTTTCAAAAGTTTGCAATTTTTTAAGTGGGGGTGGGCAATTGCTTGCATGTTTAGTCTAAACTTGGAGGTTCAAATTTTGCCAAATTTCAAAATTTCTAAAAAAAATTTCCTTACAATAATGAGCACTATACCTTCTTAGATTACTTAGATCTTGCATAAAAAGCATGACTAGCAACCCTTGATCACTGAGCTTGGGTTTGTGATGTAAAATTCTGAATGTTGATGAGTATATGTGCTGAAATTTGAGAATAAGCTGCCAGTGTTTTTTGGTTTAAGCCCATTTTTAGCGATATCTTATGGAGATGTGAATGCATGATTGAGAAAATGGTATGTGTGTTGTGAATGCTTGATTGCATGCATATAATAAATAAGTGCATGGATACTTTTCTAGCTTTGTCTTCCTTTGTTTCTTTGCCATGACTTACCTATGATGCGCTTAGTCCAAACCTAGCCTAGATAGAGTTAAAAAAGGATAGGAGGTACTCTTTAGAAATTGAGATGGTTTTAACAAATTTGTCTTCAAACATGAGTTTGGAGCCTCTTGTCTAGCACAATGAACTAAATCCCTTTAGAAAGGGTGGGCATTAACAAATCTTGTTGTCACTTCGAAGGGAGCAGTCAAACTTAGAAACTAAGTGTAGAACCATAGAAAGGTTACCCACGGTTCTGGTGTTCGCATACCAAAGAAAGAAAAAGACACTTGCAAATGTAAAATTAAAGACAGCGAGACAATTAAGAGCTAAAAAAACAAACAACATATGCATTATACATCAGAAAAATCCCATAAAAAAATGAAGGGAAACTTCACTTTTGGCCTAACCAAAACAGACCACCTACTCTTAGCGTTCTAGACATAGCATTGAGTTTGATGAGGGCTTTGAAAAGAGGAGGAATCCTCCCCGTTCCACACTAGGGGAAAAACGAGACTTGTTGTCACTCCGAAGGGAGCAGTCAAACTTAACATTGAGTTTGACGAGGGCTTTGAAAAGAGGAGGAATCCTCCCCGTTCCGTAGTAGGGGGAAAACGACGCTTGTTGTCACTCAGAAGGGAGAATTCAAACTTAGAAACTAAGTCCCCACCCCACAAGAAACTTGTCCAATGAACCTTAACACTACGAGGATGAATAGTATCCCATGCACTAGCAATCAAAAAACCACTATGACGACCAAGAACCCAAACCCACCTATCACCAACATTAGGACACGAACTTACAACTTGAACCCTATCCCATAAAGTAATCAAATACAAAGACACCCTCGACAACTCATTCCCTTTCGAACCAATAAACTTAGAGAGCCTAGCCTCCTATCTACTCGTTACATTATAAAGCGCTCTCTCACCAACTTGTTGAAGGATAGGACCACCCTGCAACCACGGATCCAGGCACAGTTTACAATGCCTACCATCCCCAACCTCCATCCGAACATGCTCTTTTAGACTAGCTTGGCTAATTCTGATTTATTAGAGGAAAGTTGTGTGAAGATACAAATTCCAAATTCAGTTGCCAAAAGGTCAGTACTGCTTGTTGGATCGATATGGCAACCCTAGAGGGGGTGAATAGGGTTTAAATAATCTTTTTGACAAATAAAAAGTAAAATCAACCAATTAGATATTTTTTTAATTTAAATAAAGAACTTTGTAAACTTTGTTAAATAACAAGATTGATAAAAAGATATGAATTGAAGTATGCAATCAAACTCAACCAATAAGAATATGTATCTAAAATTGAATTAAAAAATAACTAGAAAAGAGTTAGAGAAGAAGACACCGTAATTTTATAGTGGTTCGGATAAACTCAACCTACATCCACTTTCCCAAGCACCTCTTGAGATTTTTATTGAAAATCTTCTTTGGACTCTTTCCACGGATTTGAGTCGGACCGATTCTTGCTCCTTTTTCGGGTTCAAGAGTAAACCCGATCCTTTCCACGGGTTAGGATCCAACCGTTACAATATGTTGAAGTTTTTAATTCACACAAAAGAAAACTCTCTAAAAGAGTGAGTATACAATTTGAAGCTCACAAATTTAATCCTCACAATACAATAAGAAGCTCTCAAGAATAAGGTGAAAAGAATAAAAATTGGAAGCTTTAGAGAGAATAACAATGTTGGCTTTTTGCTTGAGGATTGTAAAGATTTAATGATCTTGTCTTTTAAAATTTGAGAAAAGTGAAGTATTTAAAAAGAGAGGAAAGATAAATTCAAAATCATTTTGGATCATTAGATATAAGTAAAAAAAAATGAATAGTTGAGATTTTTAATTAGTCGTTAGACACAATACAAATAATAATATAATAATATGTCTTTTCAAAATATTTTGTTTAAAAAGAAACCAATAAAGCAACTTCACCATCTTTTAAAAAAAACTAGCCGTTAGACACAAGGAAAAATAATAATATTAAGTCATTTTCTTTTTAAATTCATTTTCTTTATAAAAGCCAATAAAACATAACAAAAAGCCACATTTGTTATTCCTTCATTGCTCCAAGTGGCTTTGTCTAATTGGTTCAAATTGAATGCTTGGTCGCCACGTCACCATCTCGGGTATTTTTCCGTTAAACTTTTTTTAGCAATATTTTCTTCATTTGAACTTCGATTTGGGTGATTCAAGAGGCGTTAGAATCATTTTTCCAAGCTCTACGATATGGTCTATTCAAATCAATAAAATTGTCAATAAAAAAAAATCAGATTTGTTATCATCAAAACATAAATTAATTGAATAATTAAAATAAATTAATTTGAGATTAAGGGCCAAAAAGCCAACACTGCCTTCCTCCTTAAGTAATAAATTTTCTCAATCCTCCTCCAAACTTTCTGGTTCATTCTTTAATTTTGTGCAAGATACTTCTTGTCTAAAAGAAGTTGAGAACTTAGAAGATGAATTCATGGAAGTTGAATCAGTCACCAGTGTAAGTAGTGTAGAATTTGAGGAAGAAATAATTCAATCAGAGACAGAGAAACGAGAGGACAGTGACTGTCTCGGTCCAGATTTTATTAAATTGTTTTCCTCCCCAAAAAAAGAAATTTTGTGCAGGTCGCAAGTATCCTTCTCCCTCAAGAGTTGGTTCCTTTCTTGGCAGCATGTGAAGTTGAATTGATATAAGGCAGAGGTAGCAAAGATGGAGATTATATCATGGAACGCTAGAGGATTCATGGGCCATTCGAAACAATTGGCTATTAAAAATCTTTTGAAGAAAGCTAATCCAGATAGAGCATTGATTCCGGAGACCAAAAGAGAAGATATTGCCAATTGTATTATAAAGGCACTATGTTGTTCAAAAGGAATTGGTTCAGTCTTTGTTTGAAGCTAGTGGCAGATTAGGAGTTTTGTTGATTATGTGGATAAATATAAGTTGTCAATTATTGAAGTTCGGTCAAGAGAAGGAAGGTCATTACAGTGTGGCTTATAAGTTGTTTCAACATTAATTTATAAGTTGTTTGGAAAGGTTCTCGCAGAAAGATTAAAGAAAGTCAGGCCAAGTATTACTTTGTAAGACCTCCTATTATCTATACCTATAAAAGGAAGGGTAGAAAGGGAAATTCCTTAGCAACCAATGATGAGAGAATAATGGGAGAGGATCGTGCAGGTGGGGCCCGTCAGGAGGGATGAGAGAGAAGTATAAATATGTAATGTTGGGGTAGGGGAGGCTAGGTCTTTTTTTGGTTATTTTAAGGAGAGTAAAGGTTGTTGTAGCCTGAGGGTATCCAGCCTAGTATAAAGGAGCTGGGTAAGTTTTCTATGTTGTTCTTCCTTTATTTTTCAGATCTACTACTGTTGAATGTGTTTTGGCTTTTACATAAATAAAAATTACAGAGTGCTGCCTTGTTTAGCCATTTGGTTAGGATATTTTGTGTTTTATTGTTAGAATCCTAACAGACTGGTATAGGGAATTTATAGAAATGGTCACTTGAAGAGTTATTGGATGAATTGAATGGGGCAACAATTTTCTCGAAGTTGGATATGAAATCAGGGTACCATCAGATCAGAATGAGGGGGAAGATATTGAGAAGATTGCATTTCGTACCCACGAGGGACATTACGAATTCTTGGTAATGCCTTTAGGCCTCACTAATGCACTGCCACCTTCCAATCTTTAATGAACCAGATATTTAAACCCTTCCTAAGACGATGAGTGTTAGTTTTCTTTGATGATATATCGTCTATAGTACCGACATTGTAGAGCATGAAAAACATTTGGGAATGGTCTTTGCGGTTCTGAGAGACAACCAACTCTTTGCCAACAAAAAGAAATGTGTCATAGCACATTCTCAAATTCAATACCTGGGTCATCAAATATCTAAGAAAGGAGTGGAGGCAATAGTGATAAAATCCAAAGTATGGTAAATTGGCCTCAACCGAAAGGGGTAACTGAACTCAGAGGATTCCTAGGCCTGACTGGGTATTATCGGAGATTTGTAAAAGGATATGGAGAGATTGCAGCACCCCTAACCAGGCTGTTACAGAATAACGCATTTAAATGGGATGAAGAAGCTTCGGTAGCCTTCGAGAGGTTGAAGAGAGCAATGACTACTATTCCAGTATTGGCTCTACCAGATTGGTCTCTTCCTTTCACCATCGAAACTGACGCATCTGGAGTTGGTTTAGGAGCCGTGATCTCCCAAAATGGACATCGATTGCTTTCTTTAGCCAAACTATCCCCAAGGCTCAATTGAAATCTACTTATGAAAGGGAGCTTATGGTTGGTGCTATCAGTACAAAAATGGAGACACTATCTTTTGGGAGAAAATTCACCATTTTTCAGACCAGAAGGCCTTGAAATTTTTGTTGGAACAGAGGGAAGTGCAGCCACAGTTTCAGAAATGGCTAACAAAATTGTTAGGGTATGATTTTGAAATTCTCTACAACCGGACTTCAAAATAAGGTTGTCGATCCCTTTCGAGGATGGAACCACTTGTGGAACTGAACACGATAACGACCACTGAATTGTTGATATGGAAGTTGTCATTAAAGAGGTAGAAAAGGATGATGAACTTCAGAAGATCATAACAGAATCGAAGAGAGATACCGGGAAACACGCGAAGTACCAATGGAGTGGGGGGAGATTGTTTTACAAAGGAAGAGTAGTTCTATCGAAGACTTCCTCTCTGATTCCCACCTTGTTACACACTTTCCATGATTCCATCTTGGGCGGTCATTTCGATTTTTAAGGACTTATAAGAGAATGAGTGGAGAATTGTACTGCACGGAATGAAGGAAGAGGTGAAGAAATATGTAGAAACATGTGACACATACCAAAGGAATAAATTTGAGGCCACCAAACCTGCAGGCGTGTTACAGCCCATTCCAATTCCTGATCTAATTTTGGAAGATTGGTCTATGGACTTTATAGAAGGGTTACCTTTGGCGGAGGGAGTTAATGTTATAATTGAGGTAGTAGACCGATTGAGTAAATACTCCTACTTTGTAACCTTGAAACACCCTTTTTTTGCCAAGCAAGTGGCTGGCGTATTCATTGACAGGGTTGTCAGAAAACATGGAATTCCTAATCCATCATCTCAGATCGTGACAAGGTTTAATTTCCTTAGTAACTTTTTGAAGGGAATTATTCGAACCATGGGTACAAACCTCAAGAGGAGCACACCTTCCATCCCCAAGCAGATGGGCAAGCTGAAAGAGTGAATAGGTGTTTGGAAACTTATCTGAGATGTTTTTGTAATGAACAACCTCACAAATGAGACAAGTTCATTCCTTGGGCAGAATTATGGTATAACACAACGTTCCACACCTCCACCAAAACAACTACATTCCAAGCAGTATATGGCAGACCTCCTCCTCCTCTGTTATCCACGGACATAAGAAGACCCCTAACAACGAAGTCGAAACTCTATTACAGGAGAGAGACTTGGCACTTAGTGCCTTGAAGGAACACTTGTATACAGTTCAGAATAGAATGAAAAAAATGGCTGATCTGAAAAGGAGAGAATTGAAGTTTAAGGTGGGAGATAAGGTTTACTTGAAGCTAAGACCCTACAAGCAACGATCTTTCGCCCGAAAGAAATGTGAGAAGTTGGCACCCAAATATTATGGACCGTATACCACAATAAAAGGGATTGGAGAAGTAGCATACCGACTTCAGTTACCACCAGAAGCTCATATCCATAACGTCTTCCACATCTTCTAACTAAAATTGAAACTTGGCAAGCGGCAAGAGGTATAACTTCAACATTCCAGCCTAACTGAAGACTTTGAATTGCAATTGTATCCAGAAACAGTGCTGGGCATACGCTGGAATACAGATCTGGGAGCTAATGAATGACTCGTGATATGGAAGGGATTAGCAGATAGTGAAGCCACTTGGGAGTCAGTTTATCAAATGAATCAACAATTTCCCACGTTTCACCTTGATGACAAGGTGGATTTAGAACCGAGGGGTATTGTAAGACCTCCTATTATCTATACCTAAAAAGGAAGGGTAGAAAGGGAAATTCCTTAGCAACCAATGATGAGAGAATAATGGGAGAGGATCGTGCAGGTGGGGCCCCAGGAGGGATGAGAGAGAGAGGTATAAATATGTAATGTTGGGGTAGGGGAGGCTAGGTTTTTTTGGTTATTTCAAGGAGAGTAAAGGCTGCTGTAGCCTGAGGGTATCCAGCCCTGTATAAAGGAGCTGGGTAAGTTTTCTATGTTGTTCTTCCTTTATTTTTCATATCTACTACTGTTGAATGTGTTTTGGCTTTTACATAAATAAAGAATTACAGAGTGCTGCCTCTGTTTAGCCATTTGGTTAGGATATTTTGTGTTTTATTGTTAGAATCCTAATACTTCTCCATTACAATGTGGCTTTCTGGAAGAGTGCCAAATCTTGGATCCTATTTTAATAGCAAAAGAAACTTGGAGGTATATAGTATCGAAAAAAGAAAAGATGGATCATTAAATTAGACCTTGAAAAGGCCTTTAACAGAGTGGATTGGAAATTTTAGAAAATGTAATGCAAAAGAAGATCTTCGACGTAGGATATTGTGTTATATTGGCCAGCCTTTACAGCATCCCCACTTTGAAGTCTTTGATGATCAGGACTTTCGGATCAGCCCTCTGCTTCAAACAGTTTTTGCTCAACCAATCAAGGCTTATTCTTCTTTGTTCTCAGCATGCTGCCTTTGATTATGATTTTGCTTTGGAAAGATTCTTTTTATCATTTTGTTTGTCTTTGTTTTTGTGGCTTTTTGTTTTGATCTTGTGTTGTCGCTTTTTGGATGTTTTGAGGGCACTAAGGGGGTGTCAACCTAGTTTGAGATGCCCGGATGCGCCTGTTGATCTTCCCTCTCCCCTTTTGCTCTTTGTATAATCCTCATGTACATTGAGCTTTGTCTCTTTCTTTATATTAATAATAGTGAGACTCGTATCCTTTTTTAAAAAAGAAAGAAAATTCAATTATATATCACCAACACTCTCCTCACTTGTGGGCTTGAAATATTTGAAAGGCCCAACAACTGGAAATGGATTTTAATTGGGGAGGAAACGACAATGCGAGGCTTGAACGAGACCTTCTTGGACCACCTGCTCGGATACCATATTGAAAGGGAGACAAACAAACACACAACTTTACGTGGAAACCTGTGTACCAGGAGAAAAACCACTATATTTTTCTTCTTATTATTTTCTGATGAAAAATACAATAGGTACAAGGGAGAATAAATAGAATATACAGAGGAATAAAAAAGGAAAATATTTAGGAATTAAGAAAAATATTCCCATAAACTTTTCATAAATATTCTAAGATTCTAACAATAAAAAGTTCTTTTATTCCAAATTGTGACTGCTCTAATGTGCAGTTGTTTTCTGATTTAGATGATTGAGGAGCTTGGTGGTTCTCTCACTGCTGATGGGAGTACAAGCACTCATGTCATTACAGGAAAAGTGCGGAAAACTCTAAATTTTTGTATTGCTCTTTCTTAGTCTTGCAACCTTAGACGAACACTCTTCTATGTGTCCTTTTGGCCTTTGAATACCGATAATCATCTCATTTGCACCAAAGTTAGCGATTCCATGCACACAAGGCCTTTGCCGTTATTCTTCCATTGCCTCGTAGTTGTGCTTAGGCTGGAAATTGTTGTGAACCTTCTAGATCTAAAAGGGCATAGTTTCTTATTCTACTGCCTGTTTACTTTTAGTTAAACATCAAAATCAATTCTTATGTTTGAGTTGGATTGTATCATGCTCTTCCTTTTCAGTTGTTTCTATCGTGATGGTGGGTAGTGGTTGTTAAGACAACCATTAGGCTAATTTGGGTTTCAGGCTTACTTTTCCCATTTTACGTGTAAAATGGCTCAAGCTCACTAATGAAAGATATTTGTTGGCTAGCTAGTGTTTTTATCCTCGATTTCCTTCTTCCCCTAATACATTATGTTATGGAATTTGTTAGATACCTAGATTAGTATAGGGTTGGGGTATAAGGGTAATTAGATATTTAGGAAGTTACTAGTAGTTATTGTGTAAGTGTGGTTACTAGTAGTTATTATGTAAATTTGGTAACTAGGGTGGTTACATCTTATTATAAATGGAGGGAGGGTAAGTGGGGAGAATTCTAGGGAGTGATATAAGGCTTGGGTGAGAGTACTCAAGAGGGAAGGTTCCAAAGCTTTATACTTGGTTTTATCTTGTATTTTCTTATAGTTACATTATAATAAATTCAGATCTTGTTCTTGTTAGGAAGTATCTGTCTCCAATATTATTTAAATACAGTAGAAGAATTAAAAGGGTAATATTGTCCCACACGAGAATATAGGAGAGATTATAGGAGGAGAGAATATTGGAGGAGATCTTTCCCATTAGTTTGTTAGTAAAGCAAAATAAAATGGAGGAAAGAGGAGGGAGAAAGGGGAGAAAATATTCCAAAGAAGTAGAGGCTGCCGTCTTTCGGGAGAACTAGAGGTCCAAGTCAAGTTCTTTTTATTGTTTGTTTTGTAATTTTCATGGTTGTGTTTGTTCTTAATTTTTCTTGTTCTTTGTGTGATCCTCACTAGAGTGAGCCTTTAGGAAGTAGATGTGAGTGATTTTCTATTCTCTATATTGTAATTCATTGAGGTAATTCAATAAAGTAAGATACACTTGCCATATATTTACAGTATCTTAACAAATTGGTATCAGAGCATTTTTACTTGGGAGAACGATAGAGCAGCACAAAAACGGATCGAGGAGAAGTTGGAGACCTCTGATAAGGAAATCTCGGGGATACAAGTGGAGTTACACAAGTTGCTGGCAACTGAAGAAAACTTGTTATCCTTGCAAAAAGCATCGAAAGACTGGTTATCTAGTTGGAAAAACAAAACGGTTGCTAAATGCATCGAAGGAAGAGCAGAAGGATAATTCGACAATCTCCGGAAGAATGGAAGGATCGTCGAGCAAGACCAACGATTGAGAGTATCAATAAAGGTGGAGGTAAGACATTGAAGGAAATCAAGGTAGAAGGTAAAACAAACAAGTTTGAAAGGGATGAAAATCGAACGATCATAGCAAATTCAAAAAGGTTGAAATGTCTGTGTTTAGTGCACTGATCTGGATTGAGTTTATTTAGAACAGATTGGAATCTTCAGGTCCATAAATCGATGGATTCCAAGAAGTTTCTGAATCCATAGAAGAATCGAGGAAAACGCGATTGCAACGGTTATACAACGAAGGTGAAGAGGATGGCAAAGAGTGACCAAGAAGAAACTATAGAGGAAGGTCGACGAGGATTACCTGTGAGGCTCGAAATGAAGACTCGAGTGAAGAAAAATTTGTTGCTCAAAGAAACAGAAAATGGATGGTTGCAATGGAGAAAGAAGAAGTCGGCAGTTACCGGTCTACGGAGGCTCGAGAAGGTGGTCTGGAATAGGGGTGAATCACGTGACGAGGAAGAAGTTGCTGCACACGTGATGGTGCCAATGACGTGGTAGAAATTGGTATGAAAGAGGATTAGGACAAAAGGTATGAAGATATTAAATTAATTTTAAACTTTTCACGACGTTTGGTTTTTTGTGCATCGTGGAATGTCTTTTCGCCGACGCATCCAATGTGGCTTCGCCGAAAGGTGGTCAACACCGACGAATCTTTCGCCGACATTGTTTCTGGCATCGTAATTATTCCAATTTCTTGTCGTGGCTTTTTTTTTCTTCAGAATTTCATATTTGCCCTTATTGGTTTATAACAATTTTCAATTCTGATTTTTCTTTTTCTTGATTTTTTTCACTTTCTTTTCGAGTTATTCATATTTTTTTTATATATTTTTCATCTGGATCTTTCTTTCTCTTATTTATCATCTTCGACAATATTCTTTCTCTTCTTCGTCATCTTCGTCATCAAGATTGTTTATATTACTCTGTCAATATCATTGCAGTGATATTGTTTTGGTGAGAATTCTAAATATTATAGAAAATTATAACTGTTTAGACGATTATAAAATTTTGTTTAGAATTCTATATCTTTCCCTATGAAGATCATTTTTGTTTTTGTTTGTGGTAAAAATTGTAAATTTTGTTTTTGTTTAAATATTTAGAAGATTTAATTATTATTGTAAGATATTCTATATTTCATTATGAAGATCGATAGTTTGATGGTTCATGATTGTGTACATTGAACTAAGAAATTTATATTTCACTATGAAGATAGTTTTTGTTTTTTCTTATTAGTAAGAATTCTAAAGTTTGTTTTTGTTTCAAATTTTTACAAATTTTAAGTATTAATGTAAGAATTATGTACTTCATTATGAAGATCGATAGTTTGAAGTTTTTGACGATAATTTACATGAAATTATACGATGAGTTACCACTATCAATAGAATTACTTACAAATATTAACACGATCGTGTACCGATAACAAGACGATTGTTTACACTATTCAATACGATCACCAAGATCATATGATCGTGTACCCATGTCAACATGATAATTTATTTTAATCAATACTATCATTTACCATTGTCAAATGGTCGTTTATCATGGTTAATAGGATCGTTTAATGTATATTATTTCATTGCACGATCGTTTACTTATTCTTGCATTGTGTTTAGTATTATCATTTTGTACATTTTATTCTTTCATTCAGTAATAAATGTATATCTATGTCTATCTATTTCTTTCTATCACAATTAAATACTTCATTTTATTTTATTTATTTTTTTACAGATTATAATGTCTTTTCCTATTGTTGTTTTTTATGGAAGTCAATGGAATGGATGTAAATATTTATAAGAATTACTTAGTTGCTGGAAATTTTGGTAGATGTCCAAGTCAGCTTTAATTCTCTAGTTGATTTAATATGTGAACAGAATTCAATTGGATGGATAAGTAGAATTATCTGTTTTACTTGATTTTGGTAAAAGCAAGGTCCAACTGTGGTGCCAGTAAAGAAAGACAATGATGTGGCTTGGTATTTATCTTTTGCTAAAGATGCAACTGGTATACATCCATTAGTTGCTCTAGTGTATGATAGAATGTTGATATGTCATTGAATGTAGGTTCTCCTTCTTATGTTTCAAATGATGAATTTATAAGAACATCTCATATCATGGTGATTTGAAGGAAAATAGTTTATTTGAAAGTAAAGAAGTGCTTTCAAAGTGTTTTGGCATAATAGAGTGAATAAACTTTCAATTTAGAACTACAATATCAAATTTGGGTCTCTTGAATTTAGATGTTTACTAGAAGGGTGCAAATGGTTATTAGGACATCTCGTTATAAGAAGAGCGAATTGTGGATGCTATGAAAATACATTTATGAACATGACTGTTCATTGAATACTAGTTGTCACATGCAAGTTTCTTCAACAGTAATTGACAGTTTCTTGATAGATTAGTTCAGCTTCATGTCTACTGATCGTTTCATTCCAAAACAATTTTGCATAAGCATGTACAAATCTTGGAGTTAATATAAGTTAGCAGAAAGCTTGGAGGGCAAAAGAACACATAGTAAAGATATTAAAAGGTGACATAGTTAAATCATACATGTTGATTCCAATGTTTTTGATAAATTGGTTGAATCTATCTCAGGCATAATGAGTTTCATATATCGAATTTAAATTCATTTGAAGATAGATGGGGATAGACAAATGTTACAATCTATCTAGATAGACAAATATCACAGTCTATCTAGATAGACAAATGTTAGCATTTATCACAGTCTATCTGTTTTTCTTATTTTGGGTGTTGGATACATCCACTGCTTTTAGAGATGGATGATAACAGTCACTTCAAGTTTTACTTTATGACTTTTGGTGCATCAATTGAAGGGTGAAAATATTGTAGACCTATCATTTTTATTGATGGCACATTTTGAAGTGTAAGTTTGGTGACGTCCTATTAACAACCTCATCATAAGATAACAATCAAATCTTCCCTTTGCTTTTGCTATTGTAGGTTTGAAAATGATGTATCATGAACATGGTTTTTGAGAAGATACGAGGTAGTTTTTCAGAGCAAGCTAATTCGGTCATTGTTTCTTATAGGCATCTTAGGATCCTTAAAGGAGTTTTAAGAGTGTTTCTTGATGTTGAATATTGTGTGTGCACAAAACATCTATTAAGTAACTTGAAACTCCATTTTAAGGATCCACTACTTGATAAATACTTCTTTAGTTGTGCTTATGCTTACACTGTTGATGAATTTGAGTACCACATGAAATGTATGGAGTTAGTTTGTCCAAATATTAGAGATTATCTTAGCAGTGTTGGTTTGAGAAGTGGTCTCAGACATATTCACAAAGATGAAGGTATAGAAGGATGACATCAAATTGTGTAGACAGTGTAAATTTAGTTTTTAAAGATCTTAGAGAACTACATGTAGCTACCATGCTTAGTTCAATTAGAGATGTATTGCAAAAGTGGTTTTATGAAAGAAGTAAAGCTACTTTTACAATGAAGAGTTGTTTGACTTCTTGGGCTGAGAACGTGTTGCATTTAGAATAACATGAAAAGTCAAGAATTTTATTGGTAAGGTTTTTTTTTTTTTTTAATGTTTGTATCTCAGGTAGATATAAATAGACTGCTATTTTTGTCTATCCGATAGAGAAATATAACAATTTATGTGTGCTTATTTCAGATAGATAGAGATAGATAGCTATCAATGTCTATTTGTCTCTATTTGTGCATGTTTTTTTTTTTAATTTTTCTATATTTGTTTTATGTATTAGGTTGATCCAATTAGCATGACTGAAGACAAAGTAATGGATGATACAAAATGATAATGTGATTTATTTATATTTGTTCTAATTTGAAATATTCAAATTTACTTTGGGAATTAGTATAATTAGTATAATGTATAGTGATGCATTATAATATAAAGTTTATATGTTAATGAAACTTTATTATATAAATTTAATTTTGGATAAAGTTCAAAATTAATTTATGAGAGATAAAATATTTAAATGAGTTTAAATATTAATTTAATGTGGATTTGTTTCATATTAAAATTATTAATTATGAGATAAAGCTATATTTGAATATGATTCAAATTTAACTTAAGTTAAATATAAAATATTTAATTTTGTTATTAATTAATTGAAGAATTAATTAATAGTTTAGTTTAATATTATTTAATTAAATTAATATAAAAATAAGATATTGGAGAGATATTCATTCAATAAGATTTAAATGAAATATTAATTAAATATGATTAATTAATTATTAACTAATTGATTAATGGTTAATTAGTTAGTTGATTTGAAACTTCTATTAATTTAATATTTTTTAAGTTAATAGAATCCTATGATTCTCTCCTACCCCGTCTCCTACTCAATGAAAGAAAGAGAGTTATAAATATTTAGAAGAAAAACAGCTTTTCTTAACCAAATAAAACATATGATTTTCTTTTCTGCAAAATAGATTGTAACGACCTAATTTTTCGAATTAAGCTGAAGTTATTACTTTAAGACTAGATTCGTCCTTTAACCATAAGACTTTATAATTTAAAAAAAAAAAAAACTTAACAACATTAAAGAATTTTTATTCGGGTTCTATCTCAAATAAAATTTTGAAAGTTTAAAAGTATCGATAATAAAGAAAAGTTCAAGAACATAAAAGTTGTTCAATCATGAAACCCAAAACAATCTCAATTACTAAAGAAAACCAAAATAAAAAAAATATAAAGCAGAAGCAATTTGAAGGACATTTCCCTATGGCAGTTTCGTGGAAAAAGATTAAACATAAAAGGGTGAATATAAACATACCCAGTAAGAGACCCACTACTGATCCTATTAGGAGAAAAATAAAATTGTTAACTTCCTATTGGAGGTGCCCTGCACTTTAATAGTCTTGTGATCATGTGGGAATACACATAATTAGTTCAATGCCCTAAAGGACACAATATTAGTTTAGTGCTCTGCAGAAAGCATGGCTGTATGTAAAACTAACTTAGTTTGTAACTCATAACTTACCAAAAATTTCAAAAAGTGTGAAAAAAATCTTTCAAGACTCAAAGTGGCAACCATGGCTGTATGTAAAACTAACTTAGTTTGTAACAACCTAAAAGGTGTTCAAAAAATGTTTAAGTATCACTCGAACTTTAAAAACGACCTAATAATGCTTTAGTGTTACTTCATAACTCATAACCTACCAAAAAGTTCAAAAAATGTAGAAAAAACACTGCAAAATTCAAAATGGCAACCAAGTGTGTAAGTGTAACAAACTTAGTCTCAACTTTAAAATTAGTGCGAGTTGGGAAATGTATTAACTCAAGCATGATGTACAAACTTGAAACGACTTAAATATTTATTCACCATCACATAAAAATAGTAATTAAATATAGATAACATGTGTAGATAAAGGGAGAATCACCTTTCTAGCAGTAGCTTTAGAGTAAGACCAAACACCATCTTCCTACTTGTAAATCTGCTCGATTGTCTACTTTGTTCTACACTCGTCATTTCACCGTCTCAAGCCATCCAGCCTTGGCATACAATAGTATGTCTCCGCCTGTTAACAAATACCACTAAAACTAAGCAAGACAAAGAAAAAAGTTTTAAAAAAATTACCTAACTTTTAGGTCTTCATGTGACCTTTAAGTTCTTCTGTCTTCTCCTTCAACTCTTTGACAGATTGCTGAAATTATGTGTTTCTGCAATGTTTACCAGAACATGAAAGATTCATTACGAAAAAACAGTCAATACAAGAAGAAAAAAGTTCACTTGAAAACGACCTAAAACAGTATCACTTGAACAAAATGTGTCTAAGTATCACTTGAACTTTCAAAACGACCTAAAACAAAATGAGTTACGAACCTACACGTAAGCTTTTTTAGGTCGTTTTGAAAGTTCAAGTGATACTTAGACATGTTTTGAACTCGTTTTAGGTTGGTTTGACACTAAGTTTTAAACACATTTGATTGACATGTTGGGTCTTGAAGTACTTTTTTCACACTTTTTGAAATTTTGGTAGGTTGTGAGTTACAAACTTACACTTAAGCATTGCTGGGTCGTTTTGAAAATTCAAGTGATACTTAAACGTTTTGAATACATTTTAGGTTAGATTGAGTTTGTTGCACTTACACACATGGTTGTCATTTTTGGTCTTGAAATGCTTTTTTCAACCTTTTTGGTAGATTATGAGTTACGAACTTACACTTAGGATTTGCTAGGTCGTTTTGAAAACTACAATAATACCTAGACACGTTTTGAGCACCTTTTAGGTTGGTTTGAACTAAGTTTGTTGCACTTACACACTTGGTTGCCATTTTGGGTCTTGTAGTGCTTTTTTCACAATATTTGAACTTTTTTCGTAGGTTATGAGTTACGAACCTACACGTAAGCTGTTTTAGGTCATTTTGAAAGTTCTAGTGAAACTTAGACACGTTTTGAGCACGTTTTAGGTCGTTTTGAGCAGGTTTTAGGTCGTTTTGAGTAAATGGTATGTATGTTGTGATTGTTTGATTGCATGTATAATACTTATTGAGATGTGAATGCTTGATTGAGAAGCTGATAGAACACCAAGTAATGGTTCTTATTTGTTCATTAAGCAACCAAACTATTACAGATACAATACTCAAACCAGTCATGAAAACACAGAACAAACAAGTACTATTACAGACAATAACCAAGTACAAAATAAAACATTCAAACATCAAAAGTAGTTTACGATAATGGAAAACACTTTCTAAGATTAAAGTAACTGAACAACTTCTGTAATTATGCTGCTCTCAGAAAATACAGCCCTCCACTTCCAGAAACTGATTAACCAACCCCCATCTTTCCTTCCATCTCTCCCTTTTAACTCCCCCTGTAACTAACTATTGTCCCCACTAAGGTGGTTTCCACTTCCTCCAATTCCATTGCAATTCCACTTGTCTTTCTTATGCTATATTGTATTGCAATTGGTGGTCTATCATTACTCTCCCTCTCCAAAGTCACCTTGTTCTCAAGGTGGGAAATGAGGAAGCTTTTGTGTAAAATCATCACAATTCTCCCATGTAGCCTCATGAGGTGGTATTCCTTTCCAACTAACAAGCACTTCCCACTTCTTTGTTGTGGATTTTTAGGATAGCCAAAATTGTCTGCTGGTAGTAACTCTTGAAATGTAGGAACATCATCAATTCCATATAGTTCGGTAAATGTCATTCCTCCTCCATAGCTCGACATTTTGTCAAGAAACCTTAATCAGATGGTGTCCATGTCTCCATCATGTGTTACAGACTCACTCTAGTCTTTGTCAAACTCGGGTCACCCCTTATAACAACATTCTTTTCATTTTGTATGAAAGTTAAAGTGAGTTTCCGCCAATCCACTTCAGTTACCCAACGTGTGCAGCCATTGCATTCCAAGGATGACATCCTGATAGAACATTAATGTAGTGTTTCTATTATATTGATAATTCAAACACAACTTACAACATAAGCAAATCGTGAACCTTAGAAAATGAGTCACGTTACATATAATTCACAAACATCAAACAAAAGAAAAACCTCCTAATCCAAAATTCTAAACAACAAAATACTAATAAGCAAACCAGAATATAGAACACCAATCTTCTGCTTCCCCAGTCTTTCAAGGAGTATTGCAGACCTTTTTCTTCACTCCAAAAACTCACTTTAACAAAGAGGCGGCAGCCACATTTTTCAGGTAAGAAAATAAAGTAGGTAGTATGTAGGAAGGCTAACCAAAACTGAGTTGCATAAGGTTTGTCTTCCGCCTCTAGAGATGTTATATCTTTTCCACCTTTCAAGTTTCTTGTGAATTCGATCAATGACTGGTTGCCAAAAAGACTTTTGTCGAGGCCAAAGGGAGACCTAAATATATAATCGGAAGCTTTTCTAGCTTGCACCCTATCAGATTTGTTGTTTGAAACAAATCTTCCTCTCCCACATTAACGCCGCTAAGGGCTGATTTTTCCCAGTTTACTTTCTGCCCCAAACACCATTCGAATAATCTAATGACGTTTTAAAGTTTAAGGAGCATCTTCACATCATACTTACAAAAGAGAAGAGTATCATCGACAAATTGAAGCAAAGGGAGGTGGATCAAGTCTTTGCCAACAAGGAAACCTTCAAACTGGCTGTTAATATGAAGCTTGTTTATGATTTCTCCTAAAACCTCACTTACTAGGTGGAATAAAAAGGGGGAGAGAGGGTCCCCTTGGCGGATACTTCTAGATGCTGTTATCTGGCCTCTAGGCTTACCATTGATGAAGACTGAATACTTTGGATTTTTGAGGCAGCCCATTATCCATGATATCCATTTGGAACTAAACTTTTCAAAGATAATTTTTTTTCTAAAAGTTCCAATTCACCCTATCAAAGCTTTTTCCAAGTCAAGTTTTAAAATCCATCCTTTTTTTCCGTTTTGCTCTATAATCTTCCACGGCCTTGTTAGCAATTAATTTGGGTCAAGAATTTGCCTACCTTCAATAAAGGCGCTTTGAGTGGGGCTTATAATTGCATCCATAACTTGTTTTAGACGTTCAGATAAAACCTTTGCAACGACCTTGTATGCTAACGTAGTAAGGCTGATTGGACGGAAATCCTTGCTAGAGTCACATTCTCTTTTTTCTACACTAAACAAATGAAGTTTTCTTGGATGCAAGCATTTAATCTTCCATTTATGTGGAAATCAGACATTAGTGATTTGAACATATCCTTTAAAATAGACCATTGGGTGATTAGGAACTTCACTGTGAAGCCATCTGGGCCCAGAGCTTTATTGTTGCCAAGTGCCTTTAATGCCTTAAAGATCTCCTCCACTGAAAACTGGGCAACAAGAGCCTCATTCTGAATTGAGGAAACACAAGACCAATTACTGTTAATAGGGATGAATATGTCCCCCGGAATTCTGGTATAAAGTGACTCAAAAAATTCCAGCACCAGCCTTTCAATGTCGTGGAATGAAGTCGAGACAACCCCATCATCATCTTTTAATTCAGTTATGAGGTTCCTTCTTTTTTTCGCATTTAGAAAGCGGTGGAAGAAGCCCGTATTCTCATCACCCAAAGATAGCCAATTGAGTTTACTCTTCTGAATAAAATTCCGCTCTTCATTTTAATAAATACTAAGTAATTCCGCTTGCAAAGCAGCTCTAGAATTCAACTCTTCTTGATTTAATCCAATCAACTCAGCCACAGAATCATATTTTTCTAATTTTGACATCAAGGATTTCTCTGTTTTTTTTTTTACCTTAGCTTGCGCAGCAATATTCCAAGCTTTTACTGCCAATTTAACTAATCTCAACTGCTCATGAAGAATGAAACCAACCCATCCCTGGAAGTTAGAGTTGCTCACTGTTTCAACAATAATCTGATTAGAATCACTGGACACCAACCAGCTGTTACAAAACCAAAAAGGAGAGGGACCCCAAAGAAAATAAGCAACCTCCAAGAATAAAGGAAAGTGATCCGAGAAGATGCATGCTTTTCGAGAAACCTGAGAATTTTCAAAACAAACATCCCACATCTGATTTATGAAGAATCTGTATAATAATGATCTTCAAGGAGAATTACCGTCTCTAGACCAAGTGAACCTTCCATTTTGCAATGGAATTTCCATGAGAGAAACCATGTCAATAAACATATTGACTAATGACATTCCTCTAGTACTTCTACCAAAAGGAAATCTTTCCCAGACCCAACGAGTGATATTAAAATCCCCACCTATGCACCAGGCCACAGCCGAACAATCAGCTAACGAAGACAATTCGGGCCAAACCAATTTCCTTTCTCTGCAACCACAAGGGCCATAGACATTTGTGATCCAACAAAACTTTTTGCACAAAGTGAGGCATTTGATTGACAAAGAGAAGCGTCTTTTAATGACCTCTGTTACAGATATTTTATTGCTGTCCCACATGGTAAGAATTCCCCCAGAAGATCCCATAGAAACCACATAATCCCAGCCAATATCCTTAGAACTCCACAATGATTTTATAAAAGCCGAGTTCAAGGTATCATTCTTAGATTCTTGAATCATGACTACAATTGTTGATGAATTTTTTAAGTGCTGCACGTTTAGAGGAGTCGTTCAAACCCTTAGTGTTCTAGGAGACAACCTTAATAATGACTGGGAGGAGCAAAAGGCAGTTGCACATCTAATTTAAGCCAGAATGATTCCACAATCATCGACTATAGACACTAAATCTTTAGGCAAATCCAAGGGAATTTTAATAGGGAGAATATCTTTATCATTGAACAAGACATTCAGATCCATCCCATTAATTTCTGGGACTAATTTAGGGTCAACTTCAGTGTTGGGGACTGCCAATTTAACTGATCTCAACAGTAAGTTGATTAAGTTGGGCAGTAGGAGGGACACGAGACAAGGCATCTGCTGCTTTGTTTTCTAGTCCCGGTTTATACACGGCATCAAAATTGTAGCCAAGAAGCTTAGCAATCCACCCTTTGTTCCAATAAAAGTTTCAATGATCGTTGATCAGTTTTCACTACAAACCTCCAGCCCAAAAGATAAGGTCTACAGCGTTGCACAGCCAAAACTACAGCCATTAATTCCCGTTCATAAACTGGTTTAGCACGATCCCTCATAGCTAATGTCTGGCTAAAATAAGCAATTGGCCGATGATTTTTGAATTAAGACAGCACCTACCCCGTATCTAGAAGCATCGGTCTCTATTTCAAATGGTAAGGAAAAATCTGGCAGTGCTAAGATTGGGAGAGTCATCGTAGCCATCTTTAAATTCTCAAAAGTTTCAGCAGCTGCAACAGTCCATTCATAAGCTCCTTTCATCAATAATTGAGTCAAAGGAGCAGCCACACTTCCATAATTCATTACAAATCTTCGATAATATCCTGTCAACCCAAGAAATCCACGAACCTCACGGACATTATGTTGGAATTTTTTGTCCTAAAACTCGTAGTTTGTAAATCATATTCTATTCAATAAAGTTGTTATTGAGAAATTAAATATTATAATCTTAAATCCAATAAATCAAAGTTCCAAGGCTATTTTTTGAATAAACTTGAACTTTATGTGTAAACATAAACGTGGATCAAGTTCGAGTATATAGCCTAAATAGTCTATAGTGTATGAAATAAAGGTTGGGCGCCTTATTTAGAGAAACTATGGATGCGCGCCCACTTTGTAGTACAAACGAGGTGATCCTAATCGTTCATGTAGAGACATGAAAGTGGGGGCATCCTATGTAAAATGTTTACATAAGACTGAACCATGAAATAGTCATTTTTACGTTATAACACCGTTTACTGTTTAAAACTGACTATCTCAATTATTGATGACCTAGGTAACTTAGTCTTAATCCTGAGTTAACTATGAACTCCTGTTCATACGAGATTATCCTTAGATCTGCATAGGTGAGGGCAGCTCATCAGCGTTGGCCCAATAAGCCTCCCATTTCAGGGGTAAGATCGGGTGGATAGCTGGGAACATAGGGTACAAGATGGAATTCACTCCTACCCGCTTTAGGGTTAGTAGATAGGTTGCTCTCTTAAGCACTGAATCCAAGTCTTGAACAAGGGGCCCCACCCTCTCACTGGCCCGAGAGGGATTAAGTTTATAGGTTGAACCTTAAACCAATTGTTCAATAGTGGATTAGTGGGACTTAAGGAGCAAGATGTAATCTTGGGGGTAAAACGGTATTTTGACCCAGCCAAGGTTACGAGCAACCTGTGAAGGATTAACTTACTGATTATGGTTTTATCAAATGGACACAAATATATCTATAGTGAGGGGAGTGCAACTACGGGACTTTAGTGGAATGACCCGTTAGTTAACGAATGTTGATTAACTCGGTTTAAAAGAGTTTAGCTAGTTAATCTTGAATCGTTGGAGCCCATGATCTATAGGTCCATTAGGTTCCTCTGCTAGCTCATATGGATTAAACTTAGAACAGTGTGATGAAATAAGTCGAATTGTTCGAATAGGGAGAAGAAAGGAAAACCGACATATACAGTGATATAATCGTCGGTCTTCTAATTAGAAATAGAGCTTTATGTTTTACATACTATAAGTATGAATGCAGATTCATACTAAGAAGCTCGGAATTGGTCAAAAATAGTAAAAAAGTCAAAATGTTGACTTTTGACTTTGAAAGTCAAACTTTGACCGGCCTTATATTCAAATGTGATTTGAATTTTGGAAAAATGAATGCGGATTCATGCTCGGGAGGTTGGAATTAGTCAAGACGGACAAAATGGAAAAAAGTCAAAATATTGACTTTTGACTTAGAAAAGTCAAAGTTTGACTTTTGACTAGAAAAATCTAATGACCATTTTACCCTTGGACTAAGTTAGTGGGAAAATCCAACATTTTGTTGGATAATCCCACTAACTCTTAGTGGGATATGTGGCTATATGAGATATAGACACCTAGCCCACTAAGTTCCACTAATTGTTAGTGGAATATTAGGTGTTGAGATTTGGCAATTGAATTGCATGCATTTTTGCATGTAATTAGGCTATAAATAGAGATGTTTTCAAATGTTGAAGGACTTTTGCCTCTTTTATCATTTTCATAATCTCAACAAAAGAAAAAAGAAAGCTTCCAATCTCATTTTATCTCCATTACTTTCTACACCAAAATTGGGTCCCACAACCCGGTTCTTTGTCTAGAGGATAGCAGTTGAGTACTAGTGGTGGTCTCGGGTAGAATTGGTAAGAAGACATCAAACCTTTTGAAAGCTTCAAAGGTAATACTTCTTAAAACCCTAATTTGATTAGTTTATGGTTAGATGTTAATTGTGGCAATTAGGGTAGAAATTCGATTCTTTTTCCGCTGTGCATGACTTAGTTCTATCACATTAGTGGGCACGGGCCATTCTTTGATAGATCTAATTTTCTCGGGATCAACCTCTACACCTTCGCCCGCGCGCTGCCTTCGCACGACCGTGTGCGCCTGGGCCGGTTCAAGCCAATAAATTTGGTTTTTGGGCCGGTTCAAGCGGTTTCGGTTGGTTTTTTAGCCGGTTCGAAGTTTTTGGGAGTGGTTCTGTACTACACCAAATTAATTATGTAATAATTTAGCACTTAGCTTAATTTAGGAGCCAAAAATCAGTCCATTTTAGGGTGTTTTTTTTTTATTTATGCATGTGATGTATGATTAAATTACTTTAAATTTGTATGTGCATTTTGAATGTCATATAGATTTAAAATCCCACCATAGGTTAACATGTTCATGCATTAAAATGTATGATATAAAGGTTATATTGTATTGTATGCATGTTAATTGATTAATATGGAAATTAATTAATATGATTAATTAATTATTTAATTAATTAAGTTATTCTTGATTAAATATGATTTAATCAAATTAATTAATTATTGTTTGATTTAATTTAATTAAATATGATTTAATTAAAGTTAAATAAATTAAAATCCATATTAATTGATTGTTTTTTATTATATATTGATAAAATGATTGATTAAGTTTAAAAGTTTTTATAAGTGTTATAAAATAAATTAGACTTTTAAAATCAATAACAAAGATTAAATGCATGCTCACTTAGGTTAAACATATCTTCCATTTTTCATAGAAATAGGTCGATATCTTGTAAAACTGGTTACAAAAGGCTCACCTGGTTCAATCTTGTCAACAAGTCAGATAAGATGACTAAGGTTGGAGGTTCTTAAGTTGACGGTTTACGGAACACCTCCTACCTGGAGATCGTAATCAGTTCTTGAGCCTAGTTAACCTAGTTTTATGAGCATTCGTGAGAGGTGTGAGGTAATAAAAATGGTTTCACCTAGACATCATAGGTTAAAATCCTGTATAATGGTTATACTTGGATGTTTTATCTTGACTTAAGATTTGTTTAAGTTAGCCTAAATATAAATCTTGAAGCTTGGATTACCTTATTTTTTTCTTCTTTAGAACACTTCAACTAGAGAAAAATAATGTATTTTAGCTCTAGTGTCCCTAAGAGTTCACACCGTGAGGTCCATGCAGGGCTTTGTGCCGTGCATAGGAGCGGCCTCCTTCGGAGAGTGTTTGCATGGATCAAAATCAAGGTGAATAGGGGAAGTAGTTCATAGTAAGTGGGTGAGGGATTTGTGGCAGCACATCCACGGTCTCTTCCATTAGGTCGCACCGTGAGATTTCTATAATATGCCTGCTTGTCTGCCCTGGAGCGACGTTCCCTTCGGAGGGTTGTATTATAGGATTCGGAACACCGCGAACTCCAAATCTGGATAGGTTTTCTTAGATTAGTTTTCATAAATGATTCTAATCTATGAAATCTGAAAATGGTGGGTAACACTTACAAGAATTACTAAGTTGTTAGTATATTCTTGACTAAAGTAGCGATAACTAAGTGCTATAAAGAATAAGAGTTATTCTAGAGATAGCATCTAGTCAAGATTGTCTTGGTTCAAAGGAGGAATAATCAACTACCCTTCGGAGAAGGTTGTTCTAAACCTTTGAAATATTGTTGCAAAATACAAATAATGAAAGGGTACATTATTAGTAATTGCTAAATTAGATTGGATATTTTTTATGATTATAGTTTTTTCCTAAAAAGAATATGTTTGTTTTTCAGCATGAATAGCTCAATAGTTCAACTTTTAGCTTCCGAAAAACTTAATGGCGATAATTATGCGGCTTGGAAATCAAATCTTAACACAATACTAGTGGTTGACGATTTAAGATTTGTCTTAACTGAGGAATGTCCTCAAAACCCTGCCTCTAATGCTAACCGAACTAGTCGGGATGCATATGATCGATGGATAAAAGCTAATGAAAAAGCCGTGTCTACATTCTTGCCAGCATGTCTGATGTATTGGCAAAGAAACATGAATCCTTAGCCACGGCTAAAGAGATTATGGATTCATTAAGGGGAATGTTTGGGCAACCAGAATGGTCCTTAAGACACGAGGCAGTCAAATACATTTACACTAAGCGTATGAAGGAAGGGACCTCTGTTAGAGAACATGTTCTGGACATGATGATGCACTTCAACATCGCTGAAGTGAATGGTGGTCCCATCGAAGAGGTTAATCAAGTTAGTTTTATCTTAGAGTCTCTTCCGAAGAGCTTCATTCCATTCCAAACGAATGCGTCTTTGAACAAGATAGAATTTAACTTGACAACCCTTCTGAATGAACTCCAGCGATTCCAAAACCTTACTATGGGTAAAGGAAAACAAGTGGAAGCAAATGTTGCTACCACAAAAAGAAAATTTATAAGAGGATCGTCCTCTAAAACCAAAGCTGGACCCTCAAAACCTAATGCTCAAATAAAAAAGAAAAAGGGAAAGACTGAACAAGGGTAAGAAAGTGCAGAAAAGGTAAGTGTTACCATTGTGGCCAAAACGGGCACTGGTTAAGAAACTGCCCAAAATACCTTGCAGAAAAAAAGGCAGAGAAGGAAACACAAGGTAAATATGATTTACTAGTTGTAGAAACATGTTTAGTGGAATATGAAAATTGTACCTGGATACTAGATTCAGGAGCCACTAACCATATTTGCTTCTCATTTCAGGAAAATAGTTCTTGAAAAAGCTTTCAGAAGGCGAGATCACTCTCAAGGTTGGAACAGGAGAGATGGTCTCAACTTCAGCAGTGGGAGATTTAAAGTTGTTTTTTAGAGATAGATATGTCATACTTAAGAATGTCTTATATGTACCTCAAATGAAAAGAAATTTAATATCTATCTCTTGTATTTTGGAACAAATGTATAGAATATCTTTTGAAATTAATGAAGCGTTCGTTTTCTATAAAGGTATTCTAGTTTGTTCTGCTATACTTGAAGACAACTTATATAAGTTAAGACCAACCAGAGCAAATTTTGTCTTAAATACTGAAATATTCAGAACAGCTGAAACTCAGAATAAAAGACAAAAAGTTTCTTCTAATGCCTATTTATGGCACTTAAGACTTGGTCACATAAATCTCAATAGGATTGGGAGATTAGTTAAAAGTGGGCTTCTAAATCAGTTAGAAAATAATACTTTACCTCCTTGTGAATCTTGTCTTGAAGGAAAAATGACCAAGAGATCTTTTACTGGAAAAGGTCTAAGAGCCAAAGGACCCTTAGAGCTCGTACATTCGGACCTTTGTGGACCAATGAATGTCAAAGCTCGAGGTGGATATGAATATTTCATTAGCTTCATTGATGATTATTCAAGGTATGGTCATATTTACCTAATACATCATAAGTCTAATAGTCTTGAAAAGTTCAAAGAATATAAGGCTGAAGTAGAAAACGAATTAGGTAAAACAATAAAAATACTTCGATCAGATCGAGGTGGAGAGTATATGGACTTACGATTCCGAGACTATTTAATAGAAAATGGAATCCAGTCACAACTCTCTGCACCTAGTACACCTCAACAGAACGGTGTATCAGAAAGAAGAAACTGGACCTTGTTAGACATGGTTCGCTCTATGATGAGTTTTTCTCAGATGTCAGATTCTTTTTGGGATATGCTTTAGAAACAGCTGCTTATATTTTGAATAATGTTCCCTCTAAAAGTGTTTCAGAAACACCTTATGAGCTATGGAAAGGGCGTAAAGGCAGTTTACGTCATTTTAGAATTTGGGGTTGTCCAGCACACGTGTTGGTACAAAATCCAAAGAAATTGGAACATCGTTCAAAATTATGCTTTTTTATAGGTTATCCAAAAGAATCAAGAGGTGGTTTGTTTTATGATCCTCAAGAAAATAAAATATTTGTGTCAACAAATGCCACATTCTTAGAGGAAGACCACATCAGGGATCATCAACCTCGTAGTAAACTAGTATTAAAAGAAATTTCCAAAAGTGCTATAGATAAACCTAGTTCATCCACTAAGGTAGTTGATAAGACTAGGAAATCTGGTCAATCACATCCTTCTCAACAGTTGAGAGAGCCTCGACGTAGTGGGAGGGTTGTTCATCAGCCTGATCGCTATTTGGGTTTAATTGAAACTCAAGTCGTCATACCTGACGATGGCATAGAGGATCCATTAACCTATAAACAGGCAATGAAAGATGTAGATCGTGACCAATGGATCAAAGCCATGGACCTCGAAATGGAGTCTATGTACTTTAATTCTGTCTGGACTCTAGTAGATCAACCAAATGACGTAAAACCTATTGGTTGTAAATGGATCTACAAGAGAAAACGAGACCATGCCGGTAAAGTACAGACTTTTAAGGCTCGACTTGTGGCAAAGGGTTATACCTAGAGAGAGGGAGTAGACTAGAGGAAACTTTCTCTCCGTTGCCATGTTAAAGTCAATTAGAATACTCTTATCCATCGCCACTTTTTATGATTATGAAATTTGGCAGATGGATGTCAAGACAGCTTTTTTGAACGGTAATCTTGAAAGAGCATCTATATATGTCTCAACCAGAGGGGTTTATAAAACAAGATCAAGAACAAAAGGTTTGTAAGCTTAAAAAATCCATTTATGGATTAAAACAAGCTTCTAGATCCTGGAATATAAGATTTGATATTGCGATCAAAATCTTATGGCTTTGAACAAAATGTTGACGAGCCTTGTGTTTACAAAAGGTCGTCAATTCCATTATAGCATTTTTTAGTCTTATATGTAGATGATATTCTACTTATTGGAAATGACGTAGGATATCTTACTGATATCAAGAAATGGCTAGCTATGCAATTTCAAATGAAAGATCTGGGAGATGCACAATACGTTCTCGGAATCCAAATTGTTCGAAACCGTAAGAACAAAACACTAGCCATGTCTCAAGCATCTTACATAGACAAAATGTTGTCTAGATATAAAATGCAGAATTCCAAAAAGGGTCTGCTGCCGTACAGATATGGAATTCATTTGTCAAAGGAACAATGTCCTAAGACACCTCAAGAAGTTGAGGATATGAGAAATATTCCCTATGCTTCCGCTGTTGGAAGTTTAATGTATGCAATGTTATGTACTAGACCTGACATTTGCTACTCAGTAGGGATGGTCAGTAGGTATCAATCCAATCATGGACGTGATCACTGGACAGCCGTTAAAACATTCTATAAATTCTACATGCTCATGTATCGTACAAAGGATCTGATCCTTACTGGATACACTGATTCAGATTTCCAAACTGATAAAGATGTTAGAAAGTCTACATCAGGATCAGTATTTACTCTAAATGGAGGAGCAGTAGTTTGGAGAAGCATAAAGCAAACTTGTATAGCTGATTCCACAATGGAAGCTGATCATTTTACAAAAGCCCTCACGGCTAAAGTGTTTGAGGGTCACCTACACAGTTTAGGTGTACGATGTTTGTAAACTAGGACAAGTGGGAGACTTATTGGCCATGTGCCCTAGTTTCATATATATTCTCTCACACCACATCTCTCATACCACTAGGAATTTTAGTCCAAGTGGGAGTTTGTTGGAATTTTTTGTCCTAAAACTCGTAGTTTGTAAATCATATTCTATTCAATAAAGTTGTTATTGAGAAATTAAATATTATAATCTTAAATCCAATAAATCAAAGTTCCAAGGCTATTTTTTGAATAAACTTGAACTTTATGTGTAAACATAAACGTGGATCAAGTTCGAGTATATAGCCTAAATAGTCTATAGTATATGAAATAAAGGTTGGGCGCCTTATTTAAGAAACTATGGATGCGGCCCACTTTGTAGTACAAACGAGGTGATCCTAATCGTTCATGTAGAGACATGAAAGTGGGGGCATCCTATGTAAAATGTTTACATAAGACTGAACCATGAATTAGTCATTTTTACGTTATAACACCGTTTACTGTTTAAAACTGACTATCTCAATTATTGATGACCTAGGTAACTTAGTCTTAATCCTGAGTTAACTATGAACTCCTGTTCACACGAGATTATCCTTAGATCTGCATAGGTGAGGGCAGCTCATCAGCGTTGGCCCAATAAGCCTCCCATTTCAGGGGTAAGATCGGGTGGATAGCTGGGAACATAGGGTACAAGATGGAATTCACTCCTACCCGCTTTAGGGTTAGTAGATAGGTTGCTCTCTTAAGCACTGAATCCAAGTCTTGAACAAGGGGCCCCACCCTCTCATTGGCCCGAGAGGGATTAAGTTTATAGGTTGAACCTTAAACCAATTGTTCAATAGTGGATTAGTGGGACTTAAGGAGCAAGATGTAATCTTGGGGGTAAAACGGTATTTTGACCCAGCCAAGGTTACGAGCAACCTGTGAAGGATTAACTTACTGATTATGGTTTTATCAAATGGACACAAATATATCTATAGTGAGGGGAGTGCAACTACGGGACTTTAGTGGAATGACCCGTTAGTTAACGAATGTTGATTAACTCGGTTTAAAAGAGTTTAGCTAGTTAATCTTGAATCGTTGGAGCCCATGATCTATAGGTCCATTAGGTTCCTCTGCTAGCTCATATGGATTAAACTTAGAACAGTGTGATGAAATAAGTCGAATTGTTCGAATTGGGAGAAGAAAGGAAACCGACATATACAGTGATATATCGTCGGTCTTCTAATTAGAAATAGAGCTTTATGTTTTACATACTATAAGTATGAATGCGGATTCATACTAAGAAGCTCGGAATTGGTCAAAAATAGTAAAAAGTCAAAATGTTGACTTTTGACTTTGAAAAGTCAAACTTTGACCGGCCTTATATTCAAATGTGATTTGAATTTTGGAAAAATGAATGCGGATTCATGCTCGGGAGGTTGAAATTAGTCAAGACGGACAAAATGGTAAAAAGTCAAAATATTGACTTTTGACTTAGAAAAGTCAAAGTTTGACTTTTGACTAGAAATATCTAATGACCATTTTACCCTTGGACTAAGTTAGTGGGAAAATCCAACATTTTGTTGGATAATCCCACTAACTCTTAGTGGGATATGTGGCTATATGAGATATAGACACCTAGCCCACTAAGTTCCACTAATTGTTAGTGGAACATTAGGTGTTGAGATTTGGCAAATGAATTGCATGCATTTTTGCATGTAATTAGGTTATAAATAGAGGTGTTTTCAAATGTTGAAGGACTTTTGCCTCTTTTATCATTTTCATCATCTCAACAAAAGAAAAAAGAAAGCTTCCAATCTCACTTTATCTCCATTACTTTCTACACCAAAATTGGGTCCCACAACCCGGTTCTTTGTCTAGAGGATAGCAGTTGAGTACTAGTGGTGGTCTCGGTTAGAATTGGTAAGAAGATATCAAACCTTTTGAAAGCTTCAAAGGTAATATTTCTTAAAACCCTAATTTGATTAGTTTATGGTTATATGTTAATTGTGGCAATTAGGGTAGAAATTCGATTCTTTTTCCGCTGTGCATGACTTAGTTCTATCACTCCAACGGGTGGTGTCCCCAATTCGGTGGATTATATATTTAGAGACGTCAACAAGAGTAAGTTCTATGTATCTTTTAATTTAAAAGCATACTTAGTTCTTTATTTAGAACTTTGATTCTAAATATTGTCAATGTACTTGTATTTTGGAATTTTCAAATTAAAATTGATGAATGGTTTTGTAAAGTCTTTCATTGCCAAGAGCTTTTATCCCTTTAGGGCACACATACCAATTAAACTAATGCAAGACCTTTGCCAGTAGTTAATGGTAGCATCTCACAAAGTGGAAGTGGTTGGCTTACCAACGGAAGATTTTCAATCATTTCTAGCAGTCCCTTTTCTGTTTGAGTATGACCTTCCATATTTTCTGCTATATTACTTATAGTTAATATCAAATGTGCATCTCTGCCATCTATGCTAATATCACTGCCTGATTGCTCTTGATGTTGATTTGCGTTGTTCATTTTTGTTCCCTACACAGAAAAGAAAAAAAATTGTTTTTATTTATAATCTAAGCTATTTTAAACAATATAAAGCAGTAACTAATGAATTAAACACCAACTGTTGAGTTTCTATAGTAGATTCTTGAAGATGTGACTCTTGAACAGATGGATTCTCATGGATGATCACATGTTTGTTATTTTGATGGTCATCATTCTTGTCCAGATTGTGATGTGATGACTAGAATCATCACGAAGATCATCATACATGTTGTTAATATCATCAAACAATTGATTTTGATTCTAGTATAAAAAGAAAAAAGGATAATAAAAAAAAATAGTTACAAAATGATCGTGTATCCTTAAGCAAACAATCGTGTAGAATATCTAAACGGTTGTTTTACCAAGGGTGATCGATATTTCAGGTGGGATATGCGATCGTTCATATGTGATATGCGATCGTGTAAAGATATATCAAACCTTTGTTCTGTCAGAAGTCGTGCTAAGAAGAGTTGAAAGCTTGTAATAAGATCCATCAAAACTGAAAGATTTTACATCAACACGTTCCTAACACAGTAATGCAGTATCAATGAGCATCAAATTACGTGAGATACGTATTAGAAAATATCTAACTGCTCAGTTAATTTTTTATGGACATCAAATCACCTTTTTTCAAGCTTAAGGAAGGAAATGTCGGCACTATATATGTAAAGATCCAAAGGTAAATATATATATATATATATATAATTATAATATATATATATATATATATATATATATTTTTATTTTTATATATTTTATTTTAATATTAATTTAAATAAAAAGAAAAGAAAAAGAAAATTCTTTATTATATATTTTTTCTTTCTTTTCTTTTTTTTCTTTTTCTTTTCTTTTTCTTTTCTTTTCTCTCTTCTCCTTCCTCCCCGTGCGCCCTTCCCCTTCTCCCCGTCCGCAGCCCAGTAACCGCCGACCTCCATTCCTCTTCTTCTTCCGTTTGCAGCAGCCGTCGGCTGCCACATGACCGCTGCCCAGTCCAGATCTGCGTCGCAGCCCAGCAACCGCCGTCCCTATTTCCTTCTTTCGCCGTGCGCTGCGACTCCCACCGATCCTTTCCCTTCCGTTTTCTTCCCGCCGCAGCCCAGCCGCAGCCAGCCGCCGATCCTTTCCCTTCTGTTTTCTTCCCGCTGCAACCAGCCGCCGATCCTTTCTCTTCAGTTTTCTTCCCGCCGCAGTCCAGCTGCAGCCCGGGCGCCGATCTGCCGTCTCCATCTCCGGTTCGCGAAGCAACCTTGCAGCAGTCGTCCCGCGCGCATATCTGCCGTCTCCATCGCCGATTCTGTCTCCGTCAAAGCCAAGGCCGCCGCGTGAACCAGTAACCGCCACGCTCCCCGCTCACAACCGCCGCTCCACCTGCTATCGACGTCGGCCGACTAGTTGCTGTAACCGTTCAGATTTGCTGTCTGTTCGCGACGGTTTCCATCCGTGAAGCCCAGCCGCCACGTCTCATTTGGCCGACCGTTGATCGACCCATACTTAGGATTTTTGCTGCGAGTTCGACATTCGTGCGTTGAGGTGTTGGGAGTAACGTTAGGCTCCCTTACATTCACAACCAGATTGTGAATTGTTGAAGGTTCAGTTCGCCATTATATAGGTGAGTTGAAACTTACGTTGAGGAAAATAAGTGGGATATGTATCGTGAAAGTAATTGAATTTTGTGTTGTTATGCTTAGGATTGTTTCGAGGACGTTAGTGATTAAGGAGCTTCCCTAACTTTGAGGTAAGGGATTTTCTACTGGACTCAATTGTGATTGTGAACTGTATGTGTGTTGAATGTATAGTGTGGTTTGACTGAAAATATATATGAATGCATATGAATTGAAGTAGACTTAACGTCGAATGTATATCGTGATTGTCATGGAATATATATATAAGTGTGTGTATGTGGACAGGACGAAGATTGTAGATTGTGTTTGTATGAGATACAGATGTGAACTTGTGATTTTCGTTTAGATTGGGTGTACGTTACGCTAAAGTATGACTGTGTGCTGGTGAACTGAGGGGTGTGTTGACTGTATAGTTTGATTGACTGACGTATTAGTATATTATTGACAGACATATGACTAAAGTAAAATAAGTTGACTGTTAGGACGTTGAGAGAAAGAACCTTGTGTTTTGAAGTAACTGAAAGATGGATTGAATGGAATGAGGGGAAAATTGTTAGCTTGTATTGGGATGTGTACCTTGTAGGTGTCCCACGGGATCACCAATTTATTGTGCACCTTCGGGAGCATTAGACTGATATGTGTTTCTGCAGAACACTAGACTGATATGTACGTCCCTCGGGGCGTTAGACTGAGATGTGTATCCTACAGGATCACAAGACTGCGACTGTACAGGGTGTCCCAATAGAACGTTAACAATTTATTTTCCCCTGACGGGACCAGTAGAGGGTCTCTTACTGAGTATTTAAATACTCACCCTTCTTATGTTTAATTTTCAGGCAAAGGTAATAAAGGCGGCAAACCGGCGAGGGGCAGGAAGGAAGCGTGATGCCATAGGAAATATGTTGTTTGCTTCCGCTTATGGGTTCTTGTGAGGTTTAAGATGAATTGAAATTTTGCTTACAAACGTTTATTGTAAATAGTATTGTTTTTATGTTTTCTTGAATGTTTGAAATTCAGGCCTGACTTAAAGATGTTTTTAAATTAGTTTACGTTTCATTTTATATTAATCAAAGTCTTTTATTTGTTAAAAATTAACGACCTCGACTTACTTAGAAAAGTTGGGTCGTTACAATATATGTCAGAGTTGTGCATTGCAATGGAAGTGCCAACACGAGGTGATACATGTGTGTCTTTCTGGGATGTAAATGCCACTCCCCGACTAGGACCAGCATAGTCTTAGGGAGAAAGCATGCTAGGAATTGGAGTTGTGTCCTCAATTTCTTCAAGGACTTGAGCATTTCTTCTTACACTAGAATGTCTCCTGTTTAGAGAGTTTATAGGATTTCTCAAGGCCATTTTTGCATACTTAACAGCTCTTGACAACGGTAGAGAGTCTAAATCTACACTTTCAGGGGGTTCCAACTCCACCACTTGATGAGCCAAAGATAGAGAAGAATCATTAATGATCCAGTAAGCAACATGAAACCTTGTAATTTTGGGGTTAACGGTAGTCCCTCCCATTACTAGCTCAACACTTAAACGGAGTCTCCTCTATAAAATATAAAATAATACAGACACAAATAGTGAATGAAATCTTGTGACGTAACAAACACAAATTTTATGTATACTGCAATTTGACTAAATATTGAACAAGAAAGCCCAAGGGAATACACAAAAATCCAACGTTTTTAGGGGTCAATTTGAAAAATGGCAAAACTACTTTTTCTTTTCAATTTTAGCAAACAACATTTTTTGCACGTGCATGGTAGTTTATAAAATACCAAAATATTCACCTTCTCCAACTATAACTATTTTGTTTTTACATTGTAATTAATTTATGTTATGTATTTATCAACTTTTAATTAATTTTTACTTGAAATAGATACATCAACTCATATCATAACTTTTCTCTTAAAATCTTGGGACTCAACTAATTGATTCAACATTTTAATAACATTATTCAATCTTACTAATTTAAAAATTACCTAATTGAATTTGAATTTCAAAATAACCAAATTGAATTTCAAATTTTCAAAATTATTATTTTTTAGAATTTGAGAATCTCAACGATAGATTTTATATTAAAATAACCTTATCTCAAAATAATTTTAATGACTTGAATATCAAGATAATTAAATTGTTATTTTAAAATCGAAAGAAAAGCACAAAAAGCGCACACGCCCACTCACGTACATACGCACGCGCGCGTATACGCACACACACCCACACGCACACGCACAAACGCGCACACGTGGACACTCACACCCACGCACACGTAGACACACACACCCACGCACACGTAGACACACACACCCACGCACACGTGGACACGCGCATACGCACACACGTACGCACTCGCGCACACGCACGCACACACGCACATATTCACAAAGATGTATAAATGAATTAAAATTAAAAAATAACTACAATAATTGTGTTTAGAAAGACTTTTAAACTATGTTCATTTGACTTAATAACGTTAATTAAATTATAATTTCTATCAATATTGGTTTAAAAGTGTCTTTAGTGTAATTATTTCAATATAATGCAGTCTTATCCAATTTTACGAACAAAAAACAAGTCGAATATGTACCAGTAGAGGCACACTCTTTGTCATAAGAGATATAGCAAAGTGTTTATGGGTCATTTTGAAAAATGGCAAAACTACTTTTTCTTTTAAATTTTAGCAAATAGAATTTTTTGCACGTGTGCATGATATTTTATAAAATACAAAAATATTCACCTTCTCAAACAGTAATTATTTCGTTTCTACGTTGTAATTAATTTATGTTATGCATTTATTAGCTTTTAATTATTTTTTACCTGAAAAAAATACATCAACCCATATCATAACTTTTTTCTTAATATCTCGGGACTCAACTAATTGATTCAAGATTTTAATTTTATTCAATCTTACTAATTTCAAAATAACCTAATTAAATATCAATTTCAAAATAATAAAATTATTATTTTTCGAAATTTGAGAATCTCAACGATAGATTTTGTATCAAAATAACTTTAATTGAATTTCAAAATTAAAAAATATCAACTTGTACACTATCTTTATCTCAAAATACATTAATGGCTTGAATATCAAGATAATTGAATTATTATTTTAAAATTGGGAGAAATTTTTTATAGATCTAAGTCATGCACAGCGGAAAAAGAATCAAATTTCTACCCTAATTGCCACAATTAACATGTAACCATAAACTAATCAAATTAGGGTTTTAAGAAATATTACCTTTGAAGCTTTCAAAAGGTTTGATATCTTCTTACCAATTCTAACCGAGACCACCACTAGTACTCAACTGCTATCCTCTAGACAAAGAACCGGGTTGTGGGACCCAATTTTGGTGTAGAAAATAATGGAGATAAAATGGGATTGTAAGGTTTTTTTTTTCTTTTGTTGAGATGATGAAAATGATAAAAGAGGCAAAAGTTCTTCAACATTTGAAAACACCTCTATTTATAACCTAATTACATGCAAAAATGCATGCAATTCATTTGCCAAATCTCAACACCTAATGTTCCACTAACAATTAGTGGAACTTAGTGGGCTAGGTGTCTATATCTCATATAGCCACATATCCCACTAAGAGTTAGTGGGATTATCCAACAAAATGTTGGATTTTTCCACTAACTTAGTCCAAGGGTAAAATGGTCATTAGATATTTCTAGTCAAAAGTCAAACTTTGACTTTTCTTAGTCAAAAGTCAATATTTTGACTTTTTACCATTTTGTCCGTCTTGACTAATTCCAACCTTTCGAGCATGAATCCGCATTCATTTTTCTAAAATTCAAATCACATTTGAATATAAGGCCGGTCAAAGTTTGACTTTTCAAAGTCAAAAGTCAACATTTTGACTTTTTACTATTTTTGACCAATTCCGAGCTTCTTAGTATGAATCCGCATTCATACTTATAGTATGTAAAACATAAAGCTCTATTTCTAATTAGAAGATCGACGACTATATCACTATATTTGTCGGTTTCCCTTTCTTCTCCCAATTCGAACAATTCGACTTATTTCATCACACTGTTCTAAGTTTAATCCATATGAGCTAGCAGAGGAACCTAATGGACCTATAGATCATGGGCTCCAACGATTCAAGATTAACTAGCTAAACTCTTTTAAACCGAGTTAATCAACATTCGTTAACTAACGGGTCATTCCACTAAAGTCCCGTAGTTGCACTCCCCTCACTATAGATATATTTGTGTCCATTTGATAAAACCATAATCAGTAAGTTAATCCTTCACAGGTTGCTCGTAACCTTGGCTGGGTCAAAATACCGTTTTACCCCCAAGATTGCATCTTGCTCCTTAAGTCCCACTAATCCACTATTGAACAATTGGTTTAAGGTTCAACCTATAAACTTAATCCCTCTCGGGCCAATGAGAGGGTGAGGACCCTTGTTCAAGACTTGGATTCAGTGCTTAAGAGAGCAACCTATCTACTAACCCTAAAGCGGGTAGGAGTGAATTCCATCTTGTACCCTATGTTCCCAGCTATCCACCCGATCTTACCCCTGAAATGGGAGGCTTATTGGGCCAAAGCTGATGAGCTGCCCTCACCTATGCAGATCTAAGGATAATCTCATGTGAATAGGAGTTCATAGTTAACTCAGGATTAAGACTAAGTTACCTAGGTCATCAATAATTGAGATAGTTAGTTTTAAACAGTAAACGGTGTTATAACGTAAAAATGACTAATTCATGGTTCAGTCTTATGTAAACATTTTACATAGGATGCCCCCACTTTCATGTCTCTACATGAACGATTAGGATCACCTCGTTTGTACTACAAAGTGGGCCGCATCCATAGTTTCTTTAAATAAGGCGCCCAACCTTTATTTCATATACTATAGACTATTTAGGCTATATACTCGAACTTGATCCACGTTTATGTTTACACATAAAGTTCAAGTTTATTCAAAAAATAGCCTTGGAACTTGATTTATTGGATTTAAGATTATAATATTTAATTTCTCAATAACAACTTTATTGAACAGAATATGATTTACAAACTACGAGTTTTAGGACAAAAAATTCCAACAATTTTACATTAACAAATATAAACTTGTTCGCACACAAGCACATACGCACACAAGCACAACGCACGCACACGCACACACATACACTCATCCACACACGCACACGCACGCGCACATATGCACACACGCACAAAGATGTGTAAATTAATTAAAGTTAAAAAACAAATACATTAATTATGTTTAGAAAGAGTTTTAAACCATGTTCATTTGACTTAATAACATTGATTAAATTATAATTTCTATCAATATTGGCTTAAAAGTGTCATTCGTTTAATTATTTCAATATAATGCGGTCTTATCCAATTTTACCAACAAAAAACAAATCGAATATGGATCAGTAGATCTACACTCTTTGTCATAAAAGACATAACAACATTTTTAGGGGTCATTTTAAAAAATGTCAAAACTACTTTTTCCTTTGAATTTTAGCAACTAGCATTTTTTGCACGTGCATGGTATTTTATAAAATACCAAAATATCAACATTCTTCAACTGTAATTATTTGGTTTCTACATTGTAATTAATTTATGTTATGCATTTATCAGCTTTTAATTTTCTTTTACATCAACTCATATCCTAATATTTTTCTTAATATCTCGAGACTCAACTAATTAATTCAAGATATTAATAACTTTATTCAATCATACTAATTTCAAAATAACCTAATTGAATTTGAATTTCAAAATAACAAAATTGAATTTCAAAATAACAAAATTATTATTTTTCGGAATTTGAGAGTCTCAACGATAGATTTTGTATTAAAATAACCTTAATTGAATTTCAAAATTAAAAAATATCAACCTGTTCACTATCTTTATCTCAAAATAACATTAATGCCTTGAATATCTAGATAATTAAATTATTATTTTAAAATTGGAAGAAACTCAACATTAAAAAATATTAACTTGTTTGCACACAAGCATAGAAGCACTGCGCACACACGTACACATGCACACTTACACACACCGCGCGCACACGCACACCTACAGACAGACACCCACAAACGCACGAACGCACGCACACACACATGCACACGCTCATGTATGCACACACACACCTATCCACACGCGCACAAGCACACACACATGCACAAACGCACACACGCGTACGCACAAAGGCACACACGTAAACACATAAGCACACGTAAACGTACACACCCAAGCACAAACGCACACACGTAAACACGCACGTGCGAGCACACCCACACACCCAAGCACACACGCAATAGCCCGCGCACACACACGCACGCACAAACACATACAAACATGCACACACCCACACACACATGCACATGGACACTCGCACGAACGCACGCACATACACATACGCACACCTACCTAAACGCGCACACGTACACACGCACATATGCATAAAGATGTATAAATGAGTTAAAATTAAAAAACAACTACATTAATTGTGTTTAGAAGGACTTTTAAACCATGTTCATTTGACTTAATAACATTAATTAAACTATAATTTCTATCAATATTGGCTTAAAAGTGTCATTCGTGTAATTATTTCAATATAATGCGATTTTATCCAATTATATTAGCAACAAACAGGTCGAATATGAACCAGTAGATATACACTCTGTCATAAGAGATATAGCAACATTTTTATGGGTCATTTTGAAAAATGACAAAACTATTTTTTTTTTTTAATTTTAGCAAATAACATTTTTTGCACGTGCATAATATTTTATAAAATACCAAAATATCCACAGTCTCCAACTAAAATTATTTTTTTTCTATGTTGTAATTAATTTATATTATGCATTTATCAGCTTTTAATTATTTTTTACCTGAAAAAGATACATAAACTCATATCATACTTTTTTCTTAATATCTCGGGACTCAACTAATGGATTCAAGACTTTAACTTTATTTAATCTTACTAATTTCAAAATAACCTAATTGAATTTGAATTTCAAAATGCAAAATTATTATTTTTATCAGAATTTGATAATCTCAGCAATAGATTTTGTATCAAAATAACTTTAATTGAATTTCAAAATTAAAAAATATCAACTTATTCACACACAATCACACGCGCATACACATACGTACACTTGCACGCGCGTGCACTCATACACGCACACACACACACGTGCACACACGCACACACACACACGAACGTAGGCACACACACACAAACGCACACATGCACACGCACACCAAACCGCACGCACACAAATGCACACGCACTCACCTACTCACGTACACATGTATGTGCGCATACACACACCCAAGCACACGTGGACATGCGCACACATGAGCGCACACACACACACGCACACTGATGGTTCAATTTCATCGATAGTTCCTATTTTTGCTGACAGTTTATTTTTTGCCATCGATAGAGGATCTTCCGACAGACCTACGTGACAGTGTGTGTTGACAGCTTAATTTCGTTGGCAAATGAAAAGTCGATTAGTTTTTGAAGATTTACTGACGATATTTGTCATCGACAAAGGGTAAATTTCTTGTAGTGCATGTACATCAAACATATCAAATTTGTTAAGTGTACCAATGAAGTATAACAAGTTTATTAGTGGTGTATCAAGTGTATCAAACTTATAAGTGAAGTCTTTAAGTGTATCAAACTAATCAAGTGTATCAAGGCCTCATGGGTATCAAGTGTATCAAGAAGAATCAAGTGTAACGAGAAGTATTATGTGTATGAAGATGTTTCAGGTGTGTATCAAAAAGTATCGAGTGTATCAATGAGTACCGAGTGCATGAATTGTATCTATCAAATGTATCAAGTGTATCAGTAAGAAGTATCAAGTGTATCAAGGGGTATTAGGTGTATCAGACGTGTATAAGGTGTATCAAATGTACATCAATAACAAGGGCATTTGTGACATTTTACCTCTTGATGTGTGAGTTGGTCTTTGTTTTTGTCATTTTCTCAAATAATAAAGTATGTGTTCTATGGACTTAATTATTATAACTTATTTTGCCATTTTCGCAAGTGTCCCTTAATTGTAATACATGTATATGTGACATAATCTAATCAAACTAACTCATAAATGGACTTAATGTATCAAGAGGTATTAGGTGTATCAGACGTGTATAAGGTGTATCAAATGTACATCAATAACGAGGGCATTTGTGACATTTTACCTCTTGATGTGTGAGCTGGTCTTTGTTTTTGTCACTTTCTCAAATAATAAAGTATGTGTTCTATGGACTTAATTATTATAACTTATTTTGCCATTTTCGCAAGTGTCCCTTAATTGTAATACATGTATATGTGACATAATCTAATCAAACTAACTCATAAATGGACTTAATCGATCTCATGGACCACAAATTCTTCAATTACTTGCAAATTTGGTGAGTTCCTTCAAACGGTGGGTGGAGAGCTTAATTTTGAGAGAGAGGAAAAGTCGTGAAGAGTATTTGCGAGAGAGGGGGGAACGTCGCCAGAGAGCATTTGCGAGAGAGCTAAAGACAACGACGATGTGGGATGAAGTAAGGTTTTTTTCGGTTGTTGTTCACAAGTGGGATGAAAGCTTCGAATTATTTGTTTTAAATCAAAAAGCGTATGATTGAAGGAAAACATTGATTTTTTATTAGGGTAATTTTTAATGACACATAATTTATGTCATTAATTAACAATGCGAAAATTTTGTCAAGAAAACTCAATTTGTGTCACGAAATGATAACTTTCGCCTTGTTCCAATAACCTTATTTTGCCTTGCTCCTCTATCTCTTGCAATGTACACATAAAGCTTTGGCAATTTTACCAAAGTGGGAAGCAGCTAAGGGGACGAAGGTATATTCGGAGAGAGATTGTTAAACAATTGTAAAAAGTAAGCCCAGAAGAGAGGTCCAATAAAATTCAGCCACCTCTCACATAGTAATTGAAATAGTCTAGCAACTTCAACCATTTCCCTCACAGAGAAGAAGAAGACCATAGCCACTCGAGGCTTTTGCACAGACAAACACCAAGAAGATGGTGTTCGGTTCCGTATCTGTGCTAAGCGCGTCGTTGTTGACGCCAGGCATCACACCTTGGAAAGGCTCTCTTCCATTATATATAGCCAAAGAACTTCCGAATTATTGAAAATAAATATTTTCAACAGTTTTATATTCTCCTTTAATTTATATTCACTTTTGTTAGAAGCTATTTCTTCTTCATTTTTCTCACGAAAATCACATAATTTATTTACTGTTCTTGTAAATGTGTAATGATTATTTTATCATTTCATGTGAACAATATGATTTTGTTACCATTTACTCTCTTTGCTTTTTACTATTGAAATCTCCCTAACTATAAACTAATTGCACAATTTTGCTCCTAATATACGATCATGTAGCAACCTATAAGCCAAGAGTAAAAACAAGAATCAATTGAAGAGGGAATATATTGATATATATCACCCTGGAAGATGAAATACACATGGAAGAGGGAATAAGTTGATACAAAAACTAATCACCATTCATCATATATGAACAAAATATGTAATGAAATGCTTGGAATGAAACATGATGAAATAATTTTCATTAGAATAAAATAAAGGGTAAGAAAATGTATCCATACCTTCGGATGGTATTCAGAAACAATCACCATAGGCAAATTCTGAGTAACGACACCAAAAAACTGAACTACTTTAGGATGACGGATCTTTTCCAATAATGTCAACTCATATTTGAATGCATTTATGTAGGAAATTCAATAAAATAATTAAGAAACCTTGCAATATGTGAGAGATATACGAACTTCAAACAAATTTTACAAGTTTCAGCAAAAATTTTCAAACAACTTTTAAAGTTTAAGCAAAAAGTAACCGTAGGTAGGAAGGGGAGAAAAAGTGGGGTCTCGAATTAATTCTGAAAAATTAGTAGGCTTTCAAAATTTAGGTTCTAGAAGTAGAATTATTGCAGAAAAATAAATAATTGCATCATTCAAATTGAATCAAACATATCAGGATGTTATATTCTCCACAACGTATAATGGAGTATAAACATAAAGTTTCTATATACAAAGCTATGTATCTCTACCCTTGACTTCTCTTTCTCTCTTTCTACCTTTTTTATCCTTTCTTTCTCCCATTCACTCAATACACTTGCAAGAACCTTCATTTTTTTTGTATTTAAATTTTCTTGGCACCATCCTTTTTTAATTATCAAGGGTTTGTTATTGTCACATCTCTACCTTGTCAATTTTCGTTTTTCACTCAGCTTTCTTTCTTCTTTTGTCTTCACTACTTTCTTCGCTCCTTCTTCTCAAGCTCTAACTTTTGCTATTATCAACCAGTCTCAAATGACCATTGGAAAACCTATAGCCCACTGAGAGGCAGCCAATATAGTAATGCCTCTAATGATAAACTCCAATGAAATCAAAAGTTCTTCTTTAAGATTTGGAAAAATATATTAGATAAAGCATAATTAGTTGAAAAAGAACCTCAAAATTTTGTGTTAAACGACTACAATTTCATCGTATAATATGCCATATTGACATCATATTTTTCCTACAAAAACATATTAACTAAAATAAGCTCATAAACACAAAAATGCACTAAGTGTTGGTTAACATACACTACCTTGAAATATGACAAAGACTTTATTTCTCCTAACCAGACAGCATAGTCAGGAGGTAGTTTGGGAGCAAACATAATTGACTTAATTTCCACTAGCAATATCCTATAAAAATTTCAAATTCTTGAAATATGGAAACCAATGGAAGTTTTAGGGGAATGAAGTATAACCTCTAAATACAGAAGGATGACATAAAGGGGAATGAAGACTCAAAAGAAGGACGACGTTTTCGTAGAGAAGGACGACAATTTTGAGGGACAACGAATGAGTAACCATGAAGGATTTGGAAACGAATAGAGGTTTAGCGAAAGTGGAATGTGACAGAAGGACGGTGAACGTGTTTACTCGTTTTCGAACAGAGAATGTGTTTACGCATTTCGAACGGTGAACAGACGGACGCAAATCAACGAAGGTGAAGGGAACGCAAAGTAGACGAACGGTGACGGACGATGAACGCAAATGAATGAAGGTGAATGCTGATGAACGCGAAGGGAAGTCTTTTTCGGCAATGAACGCAGATGAATGCACAGATGAACGCGAAGGGAAGGTTAGGTGAACGACGCTTTTGATTTCGGGTGGAGAAGGGACAAAGTCGCGGCGAATTAGGTTTAATTAAGAAAAGGGGAAGTGATCTAATTGAAACGCTGTGTTTTGTAAAAGAATATTAAAACAATAATTTTTTAGAAATTTCTTGACGTTTTTAAAACGTCAAAAAACAAATTAAAATTTCTTGAAGTTTGTAAAAACATCAATGATCTTTTAGAATTATCTTGACGTTTTAAAAACGTCAAGAATTTTTTATAAATTTCTTGATGTTTGTAAAAATGTCAAGAACTTTTTAGAATTATCTCGACATTTTAAAAACGTTAAGAATTTTTTATAAATTTCTTGACGTTTTTAAAACATCGAGGAAAACTATATATTATTGACGTTTAAAAAACGTCAAGAAAAAATACATCTTACTTGATGTTTAATTGCACAAAAAACGTCAAGAAAGTTGAAAATTGGCCTTTCATAAAAATTCTTGACGTTTTTTTATTTGAAATCACATCTTTCTTGACGTTTTTTCTCAAAAACGTCAAGAAAGGAAAACTACAACCATCAAGAGAGCCTGTTTTTGTAGTAGTGATTTTGGGGACAAGACTGAGTGTGGAGTTGGGATTATAATTGCACAAAATGGAATTCACTCATTTCCTACTTTAGGGTAAGTAGATGAATGTTAGCTTAAATGGTGTCTCCAAAACTTGAACAAAGGGCCCGTACCCTCTCGATGACATGAGAGGGGTTTTTGTTTATTAGTAGGACCATAAACAAGTTGTTCATTAGAGGAGCACTGGTTTTTAAGGATTAGAGGTAACATAGGGGTAAAGCGGTAAATTGATCCAACTGGTGATACAAACACTTGTGAAGGACTAACTTACTATTATTGGTCTATATCCGTGGACATAGAAATATATTTTTAGTGAGAAGAGTTCAGTTGTGAGTCTTTAGTGGAGTGTACACACAGCTAACGAATATTGATTAATGTGGTTAATGAGTTTAGCCAATTAATCTTAGATCGTTGTAGCTTCTGATCTGTAGGTCCATTAGGTCCTTTTCCTAGCTCGTAAAGGGTAATGAGATTTATTTGTATTGGTTGTAATTTAAAATGTTTAAATTTAACTTGGGAATTAGTATAATGTATAGTGATACATTATAATATAAAGTTTATCAAACTTTACTATATAAATTTAACTTTGGGGATGATTCAAAATTAATTTATGAGAGATAAAATATTTAAATGAGTTCAAATATTAATTTAATGTGAATTGGATTCATATTAAAATTATTGAGAGAAACTTATATTTGAATATGATTCAAATTTAATTTAAGTTAAATATAAGATAAATAATTTAGTGTTATTAGTTAATTGGAGAATTAATTAATAGTTTAGTTTAATATTATTTAATTAAATTCGATTTCATTAATTATTAACTAATTGATTAATGTTTAATTAATCAATAGATTTGAAATATATATTAATTTAATTCTTTGTAAATTAATAGAATCTCATGGTTCTCTTCTACTTCATTTTCTATTCCTAGAAGGAAAGAGAGTTATAATATCTAGAACAAAACAATTTTCTTAAAAAAATGAATTAATAAAAAAAGAAAAAATAAGGCTAACGCTATTGCTCTTTGCAAAAAGAAAAGAGTTTCTCTCAAATATCTCTAAACTTTTTCCCATCCCAATTGGTTCCACAAACCAATCTCATCACAGAGGTACTCTTTGCAATTTAAGCTCTCTTTGCAATGGACAGTCTTCAAAGTTTTTTTTAACGATGTTTCCAATGCTTTCCTTTCTCTCTCATGTTTAATAAAACCAATTTCTCTTAAAACTTGTAGGGAGGCTACATCGTATCGAATTTCATACAACTGACGTGTTCATCGAGTTACAACAAGTGCCGCACAATAGTCTGTTCCGTGTTTGAAAAGTTGTGATTGTGACACGCTGCACATGAGGTTAGAACGAGACATGGCAAGGCAAGCCCTACGCGCGCCTGCCAACTTCTGCCACAATATTTTGTACGCAAGCTAATGTCTTTCGGCTGTTTTTGTGGGTTTTGGAAATTTTAAGCAAAGTTTTGATATTTTTATGATCAATGGGAATTAAATGGAATTATTTCCCATTATTTTTCATTATTTTAGATCTGAAGGAGATCGAACAAGTTTATAAGCCAAGGGTCCAAGCTACTCTCTATAAGTGACAAAAATGAGTTTAAAGTTGATTTCTAAACATGAATTTACTATCAAATGTTTCAAGCATGCTTTGATGTTTGAATATTTGAGGATACTGACTTATAAAGTATTTCCAAAGCATGCATTTAGAAACATTTTGGTAAACATGTTTTTATTGATGAATTTACTAATGAAAATTATAAGCAATCATGATTGTGCTAAGTTTTCAAAATGTTTAAGCTTGAAAATAATATTAGCATGTTTTAGTCTATACCTAAAATATTCTAAGATATATAGCAACCCTTCGGGAGAGATTTTCTTGTGCATAGAGGTCATTTGATTTGGATATTCAGTAAATACCTAGCTTTCCATCATTGGTATTAGATAAGAGATGAAGACTTTTAAAGATGCTTAGTTTCCCATCTCAAGGGACGAGACCCTGTACGAATGCCTAGTTTTCCATCTCATTGTAGTTATAACGAGATAGGGCACAATTGATGCCTAGAGTTTCATCTCGTAAGTATCGTATCACGGGATAGGGCTTCTATGCCTAGTTTATTGTTTTTCGTCTCGACGATTCTAGGTATAGCAACTGAAAGGGAAAGTTTGAGATAAGTTGTTTGAATTTGATTTCATTTATGTTAAGAGTTAATTGTTAAATACTTAATATTTCAAAACGATGTTTTATAAAACAATCACTCATTGCCTTGAAGTTCGGAGGGTAGTTGCCATACTTGGAATGCAGTGATTGTATTCCTTGGGAACGACTGGAGTGGATTGGAAGAATCTGATGTTAACATTTACATATCAGGGGAAGAAGGTGATAATCCAAGGAGATCCGAGCCTAACCAAGGTCAGGGTCTGTCTTAAGAAGTTTATGAAAACATTGGGGGGAAGAAGATCAAGGCTTTTTAGTATAGTGCAAAGCGTTAGAAAAATAATCATATATAAATAAAATGCTTCACCATATTTATATATAATCATTTCCAAAACAATACATATATGAATATTTCATATCATTTGCAAAAATAATATAAACAATCTCATTAGATTGTCATAAGTTCAACTCAACATCCTAGTTCAACTCAACTTCCTAAATTAACTAACTTATCTAAAAACTATCCAAAAACTTCCCAATAACAGTTTGAGAAAGCTCCAAGTCGCGACGAAAAAGCTCTAAGTCACCGGTTCTCGCAGCCTGAAAAAACTTTTGATGATAATTAATATAACATAGCATAATAGAAATCCAACCATCACTATTCAACTCAACATCATAGTAGATTTTGTGTTTGCACATTTATTCATTCACTTCAGCTTGTGTAATTGTTTAGCGATAGATCATAAATAAATTAACTAGAATTTCAATGAAGTTATTAGTAAGCCAGAAAATACTTATAATGCACACATGAGGGGAAAGTAAGTACATTATATAATTAAACAAACACCACATGTTTTTCTACACACTTATAATTATAATGCACGAAAGAGTAAGACATAATGGAATTGCAAATCTAAGGTGGCCAAGCCTCTAACACTTTGAACTATAACTTTCTTTCAACACAATCAAACAAATAGCCAATACAAAAAATATGCATAAATCACAACTGGATATCCAACCATTGTTGTTTTAAGTTCTAAAAAAATAAATTTCTTGTTACCTATTTTTGCAACTATAGTTAATATGAAAGTGTAACACAACAAAATTAAACAATATTGAAAGTGCAAACATGGTTAACAAATTGGTTGTTACCTTTTTTTTAGTCCGAAATAAGTGACTTGGTTAACAAATGTTCTGCATTTTACCTCCTGTAATTTCAAAAGTAGCTAGATTTTTATTAGCATGAACAAAGAGGGAAGTGATTGATTGAATAATAAATTGCAAAAATATAAAAAAATTCCAATAGAATGGAGAAATTTTGTATACAAATACCAGCTTCTGCAATGATGAAATAACAATGTAGTTCAATAAAATTGACGGAAAACAATGTTTCTGGGTTAAGAAACAACCTCTGTGATTGGGGTATCAAGAACCCTCTCAGAACCATATTTCTCCAAAAGCCTTTTGGTTATCTAATTGAAGGGGATAAAAAAGCCAAAAATTGTTAAAATGTACGATTAAATGAATAAGAAATTCAAATATCATGTGAAGTAGAGATCATCTCTTCCACCTACCTAACCTTATAAGTCTCCTGATATTCTCCGACCTGCATCAAAATGTTTGAAATTAATCATAAGTGTAGACAAATCATATAATATACAAACATAAATGGGTTTGTGTTCATTCTCCCTCAGCTCTTCTCTCATAATTTTTTTTTTTTTTTGATCAACAGACATTTCTTCATCAAGTGCAGAGTTTAGAGTATCCCTCACGGTCATCTGTGCATATTCGGGACAAATTTTGGTTTAAAATGGTTAGTCTTTTGTTTTCAAACAACATCAAGCAGTAAGATGGACGACCATCTCTCAACCATAATACAACCGTATAAGCCAAGAGAAATAGGAAGGTAGAGAAAGTTAATGGAAAATAGTTACATTACTCACCTACTGTGTGACAGTAGGGAAAATACGGTCCCTTATAAGCCATATCTCCTTCTATCGATCTGTATCTTCTCATATCAATCATCAACTCCATTGGATTTGTAAGGAGAACCAAAAGCACCATGTGATATATGGACTTTCCCCAACTTTATACGTGAAGAGGGAAGAGGAATTAATTTCTAACCTCTTCATGCGTGAGGTTCAAATTTCTAACCCAAAAAACCCAAAGCACCATGAGCAATACGTCGCTTCTATACAAATACAAAAGGTTCAAATCACAAATCAAGATATCTTCATACGTGAATGAGAATTAATTTCTAATCTCTAAATAAAGAAGGATGGAGTTTTTGTATAGAGAAGCGACGATGCATGACATTTTCGAAGGAGCCCGACTTGAAGCACGGTGGATGGCAGACGGAGATTGAGTGTGAAGAGATGGAATTAATCTTCGGTGGGCAATTTCGAATGGTGATTTCTAACGAGTGTGAAGACCAATTTCGAATCACGTCAAGAATGGGTGTGGGATAGGGCTTCCCCAACTTCAAGAATGGTGATTTCAGTTGGAGATTTCAAAAACTCAAGCGCGACGACAATGTGAAGGTGGAGATTTCGAAAATGCTTAGGCGTGAAGAAGAAGAAGATGCGTTTTAATTTCTAGGGCAAAAGGATTAATTCTCACCTAATTATTAACGCGTGTTTCCTTTTTTTTATTACTTGACGTTTTTAAAACGTCAAGGATAAATAAATATTACTTGACGTTTAAAAAACGTCAAGAAAGTTGAAGATTGGCATATCTCCGCCTTTTCATAGAAATTCTTGACGTTTTTTCTTTGAAATCACCGCTTTCTTAACGTTTTTTTCAAAAAACGTCAAGTAATTAAAACTACAAACGTCAAGAAAGCCTGTTTTTGTAGTAGTGTAAGTTTAAGGTGTTACATTTTGGTTTCAAAAACTTTTGGAATTTTGTGAGAGGTATAGACGTTCATATTCGAATAGATACAAAGGTATAATATTTCCTAAACCCTAATTCTTTTAATTTAGGGTTGCAAGTTAAATAGGTGCAATTAGGGTAATTTTGTATTCCATTTTTCCACTGCGCATGTCTCTTTCTAACATAGACTATGAAGAAACTTTCTCTATCGTTGCCATGCTAAAGTCAATTAGAATAGTCTTATGCATCGCCATGTTTTATGATTATGAAATTTGGCAGATGGATGTCAAGACAACTTTTTTTGAATGAAAATCTTGAAGAGAGTATCTATATTACTCAATTAGAGGGGTTTATAGATCAAGATCAAGAACAAAAGGTTTGTAAGATTCAAAAATCCATTTATGGATTAAAACAAACATCTAGATCCTGGAATATAAGATTTGATCTGGCTTTGATACAAAACGTTGACGAACCTTATGTTTACAAAAAAGGTCGTCAATTCCATTGTAGTATTCTTAGTCTTGTATGTAGATGATATTCTACTTATTGGAAAAGGACATAGGATTTCATACTAATATCAAGAAATGGCTAGCTATGCAATTTCAAATGAAAGTTCTGGGAAATGCACAATACGTTCTTAAGATCCAAATTGTACAGAACTGCAAAAACAAAACACTAGCCATGTCTCAAGCATCTTATATAGACAAAATGTTGTCTAGATATAAAATGTAGAATTCCAAAAAGGGTATGCTATTATACATCTATGGAATTCATTTGTCAAAGGAACAATGTCCTAAGACACCTCAAGAAATTGAGGATATGAGAAAAATTTTCTATGCTTCCGCTGTTGGAAGTTTGATATATGCAATGTTGTGTACTAGATCTGACATTTGCTACTTAGTAGGGATGGTCAGTAGGTATTAGTCCAATCTTGGACGTGATCACTGGACAACCGTTAAGAATGTTCTAAAATATCTTTGAAGAACAAAACACTACATTCTCGTGTATGGTACAAAAGATTTAATCCTTACTAGATACACTCATTATGATTTTCAAACTGATAAAGATGCTAGAAAGTCTATATCAGGATTAGTATTCACTCTAAATAGAAGGGTAGTAGTTTGGAGAAGCATAAAACAAACTTGTATAATTGATTCCACAATGGAGGTAGAATACGTAGCAACTTTTGAAGCAACAACAGAAGCATTATGGCTAAGAAAATTCTTGACAGATCTGGAAGTCGTTCCAAATATGCATCTATCAATCAATTTATACTGTCACAACAGTGATGCAGTTGCAAATTCAAGAGAACCTAAAAGCCGTAAACGGGGAAAACATATCGAACGTAAGTACCATCTTATCAGGAAAATTGTACATCGTGGTGACGTTGTAGTAACCCATATTTTTCAGAGAAACTGTGGATGCCGCCCGCTTTGTAGTTAGTACAAACGAGGTGATTCTGAATCGTTCCAGTACATACATGAATGACCCGTTAGTTAACGAATGTTGATTAACTCAGTCTATAAGAATTTAGTCAATTAATCTTGAATCATTGGAGTTCATGATATATAGGTCCATTAGGTTCCCTTGCTAGCTCATATGGAATAAACTTAAAACAGTGTGATGGAATAAGTCGAATTGTTCGAATTGGGATAAGAGAGAGAAACTGACAAGTATATGTGTTATAGCCATCAAATTTCATATTAGAAATAGAGCTTTGAGTTGTTGGGCTTTAGTATTCCATGGACATGCAATTTTGCATGGAAAATCCTTATAAATAGGGTCGTTGACCTCATTTGATGGGCTGGCTATTGAATTTGGGCTCTTGTACCAAATTAGATTTCTTTTTCTTATTTACATAGAAAAAAATTACCAAGCCCATTTCTTTTTCCATCTATTTCTTTCTCCCGGTACTGAGTCTAGAGGATAGTAGGTGAACCCTATTTTAGAATATATTGAAGGATGAAACGTAACTCTTTCACGGAAGTGGGGGCTCTCCACTCCTTAAAAGCTCACAACTTATGTTCATCCATTCAAATCTTTTTACATTCGATGATGTGACCCAGAAAATTGATACGCTATTTAGCAAAAACACTTTTCTCTTTCTTGAAATATAACTGATTATGTTGGAGCTTGTCAAAAGTCAAACTCTTCGACACGCTCTTCCATTTGTGCGATAGAACTTGAAGAGCTACTTCCACGCTCAAAACTACCTACTTTGGTGGTTTTATGTTCTAACGAATCAACCCTCAGCGCCAATTCATTTATGGGTAGTTTGTCTATTTAGGCATTCAATGCGTCTATTTCTCTTACTTTTATTTAAACATCTCAAGTTGGGTCTGGAGAAATCTTACTTCGTTTGGCAATTCTTTCATATCCAAGAATTCCTCTTCAATCTCAGTCAGTCGCTCAGATTGCAACTTTGATAGTTGTTTCATTGTCAACATAATTGCATCTCGCTTAGCCAAGGAGATAACAAAGCTTTAATACCACTTGTCACAAAATGCAACTTTTCAAATACGGGACAGGCGGTTGTGCAACACTTGTTCTAAATTGATGAACAAGGCAACCTTGTGAAATTTGAAAGTTGCGGACAAATTCGTAGTACGATGTAGCCTCGCTTCATCTTTTGAGAGAAATTGGTTTTATAAAACGTGAGAGATAAAGAAAAACATCGATAACATCCTTGAAGAAAAAATTGAATATTGTCAATAGCAAAGAAAGCTTAGATTTGCAAAAATCACAATAGGGCTTAGTTGGGGATTCAACTACCATGCCTCCCCTACAATACATCTTAAACTTTTTTAGCATTGACAACCTTGCATATAAAAATTGCGACCATAGATCAATAGCACCTACACGCGGCCATAGGCAAATAATGCCTTGGACAAGCATACTTGTGACACTCTACGTGCCACAATCGCAATCTTTCAAACATGGAACGGACAATTGTAGAACACTTGTTTTGCTCAGTCAATAAGTCAGTCATGTAAAATCCGAAAATCACGAACAAACTCACGATATGATATAACCTCCCTTCCCGTTCATGAAAAAATTGTTTTAAAACATGTGAGAGAGAATATCATTAAAGAAAGCGTTGAAGACTTTCAATTGCAAATAAAAATTTGATTATAAAGAATACGATAAGATATGGTTGGGGATTCAACTATTGGGTCTCTCCTATAGTACAGTTTAGACTTTTTGAGCTTTGACAGGTTTGCAAATGAAAATGTGTGACACCTCACACCCTAGGTCTATGACGTAAAAAGGAAAGCAATAGACTAAACTAAATACAAGACATAAAGAAAAGGTGATTTGGGGGTATTTGGGCATGTGGCCATAGATAAACACGCCTTAAACAAGCATGCTGGTGAGAACAGAAGCTTATAGTTAGCTCAGTATTAAGATTAAGTTATATTTGATATCTATCAATGAAATAGTAAGTTTTTCAAAGTTAACGGTGTTATAACTTAAAAGTGACTATTTCATGGTTCTAGTCTTTTGTAAACTCTTTACATAGGATGTCCACACTTTCATGTCTCTAGGATTTAGGATCACATCGTTTATACTAAATACAAAGCAAACTGCATTCATTGTGTCCTGGAATAAGGTGCCTAACTTTATTCGTACAATCTATACTATTTAGGCTCTATACTTAAACTTGATCAACTTTTATGTCTCTACATAAAGTTCAAGTTTACTTAATAATAACCTCGGGTCCTTAGTTTATTGGCTTTAAGATTATAGTATCAATAATGACTTTATTGAATAGATTATGATTACAACGAGTTTTAGGACATAAATTACAACACCTAGTTCTTACAACTTTTGATTCTAGAGTGTCAACTCTTGTCAACAACTCTTAAATGGGTAATCCATCGAGATGATCGATCATTGCAGCAATAGTGTTAGTGATATATATTAAACCACCAATTGTACCTCTGTAATTATCATAAAAATAATAAAACTACAAACACAATGCTTTTCTTTTGATTCTTGCGTTTTCACGTAAGCTTTGGTTTCGTATACATTGCTTTCAATATGGTATTAGAGCTCATTAAGCCTAAACGGATATTTGGTTCAAGATAGGTGAAACCAAAGAGGCACCATCTTGAAGGGGCATGTTGAGATATGTGGAGTCCCACAATTGAAAAACCAAGGAAACTTAGACTCCTTATAAAATAGATGAGCTACTCCTCTCATTGCCAATTGGTATTGTGATGAAACCTTATACTTTGGTAATATATAATTAAATTTACCTTCAACCACTAGCTTAAGCTTTTAGGTGAATTTGGGGTTTAATATGGTATTAGAGCTGGTGGATTTAATTTGGGGTTTAATTTCTTCAAGGCAGGTTTCCAAGAAGCGAATTGAGTTAGGAACTTTCATTAGGTAGAGCATTTGCTCTTCAACCTTTACCAGTCGGTCCACATGGGCCTTGCCCGACTATTTTGTTATGGACATGTTTACATTTTAATTGTTAATAAGCCAACTTAGGCTATCACACCCCCACCACGAGCACCTACTTGCGTGGCTCGAGATATGGCGTGAAGCCAATCGATAGCACCCATGTCAAGGATGACACCATCTGACCCTTAGCCTGAACCTTTAAACTCTAAACAACAGAGGAAACATAACACATAAATTTTACTAAAACCAATTGGGCTAAACCTTTTTCATTTAACAACCTTAGACAAGTTTTACATAGACAAAACGTAATCTTATTTATCTAGAACAAAACCTTATAAAACCTTCCCAAAAGCCTAAGTCTGATAGCACAAAAGACTAATTTATCATTAGTACAAAAATAACAGGACACATACGATAACAAAATGAAATCCTTCAGTAGACAGGTAGCAGCAAGTTAGGCTTAGAGGACACGATCTCTACCTAGAAAGTGGGAAAACATTTTGAATATTATGCATTTTGAAGAGTAAACAATATGCTTGAATAAATACCTTTAAACAATAACACGCTTGAAAGACTGTTCATAACATAACTTAAACATTTTATCATAAATCCGTCATAAATCATGACTTAAGAACATGCTTGAAATCACTTTAAATAAAACATTTTCCACTCACAGATACAAGCTCAAATCCTTGGTTTATAAATTTGTATGATCTTCTCATGTCCTGAAATAATGGTAAAATAGTACAATTAATTATCTTTTGCCAAGAAAATATCAAAAGTATACTTAAAAAACTTAAAAAATTACCAAAAATAGCTCAACACGCAATATGACACTGCCTGGCACGAATGGGTGGGCGGCAGGGCCTTGGTTGGGCGCTGGCTACTGTGTGTGAATCTCACAAGAGGCTTTTCACGCGCGTTGGGCATGCCCGCGTGCTAACCTTACACACAAGCACATTGTGAACCTCACTTGGTTGCGTGCTTGGCATTTCGTGTAGCCCTCCTCGTGTGCATTCTTGGCTAGTGCATTTCTTGTGTCACAATCGCGAGCTTTCAAACACGAGAGGAGCGATTATGTTGCACTTGTTTTACGTAGACAACAAGTTAGCTGATCAAAATCCAAAAACCACGGACAAACACATGATACGATGTAGCCTCTCTTCACGTTCTTGAGAAAATGTTTTATAAAACGTGAGGAGAAAGAAATTCAATGAAAATATCGTTAAAGCAAGCATTGAAGACTGTCAATTGCAAAGAAAAACTTTGATTGCGAAGAGTGCAACAAGGCTTGGACAGGGATTCAACTACTATGTCCCATCTATAATACATTTTAGACTTTTTTAGTTCTGGTAGGCTTGCATAAGAAAAAGCCAAGTCACACCCAAGGTTTATGACATAAAAAGGAAAGCAAAAAGTAAAACTAAATACAAAACATAAAAACAATGTAAATTGGGGGTGTTTGGGCATGCGACCATAAGCAAACAGCGCCCTGGACAAGCATGCTTGTTACATTCTCCCCCACTTAAACAATTGACATCCCTGTCGACTGGCGAAGCTAGAATTCCTCGATCTTCTTCTTTCACGCTCCAAGGTCTTCAGCACATTCCTAACGTGTTTCTTCCACATGGAGGTTCTTTCACTTCAGTAGGAATTCATGTATCCTCTTCATGGGTATACCCTTCCTCACTCTCTTAGGAAGGATTTCTTCCATTTCTTTATCGTCTTTCTGCTTTAGGTCACTAGATGACCATACACCATTGTTGCACTACTGGTCATCTGGATCTTGATGGTAAGGTTTCAAGTTGCTCACATGAGCTACTAGATGATTTTTTATCCATGCAGGCAACGATACCCTATAGGATGCATTTCCAATTTTCTTCAGAACTTCAACAGGCCCTTCGTATTTTCTGGTGAGATGCTGATGTTGATGTCCTCTAAATCAAATTTGCTTTGCTTTAAACTCTATGAAGAGTTGGTCTTCCGCTCAAAACTTGAGAGGATGATGCTTCTTATCATACGCTTCGAGACTTTCTCTTAGTATGCTCGAGCGATGTTCGTAGTCTTCTCCCACTTTTTCGTAAAGTTATGAGCTTGAGGATTTTTTCCTGCATAAGGATGATCAACAATATGAGGCAGTATAGGTTGTCTTCCACTCAAGATTTCGAAAGGCCTCGTTCTTGTGGATAGACTAGTTTGTGCATTAAAACAAAATTGAGCCACATCCATCAACTAGGCCCAATTCTTTTGTCCAGAATCAACAAAATGTCGTAGATATTCCTTAAGCATACAATTGAATCCTTCAGTTTGGCCATTCGTCTGAGGATGGCAGCTTAAGGATATATTTAGGCGTGTCCCCAAGAAGGCGAATAGTTCGGTCCAGAGAGTACCAATGAATCTACCATCCCTGTCACTCACAATGCTTGATGGAACTCCCCATAACTTCAAGACGTTCTTAAAGAACAAGTGTGCTATCAGCTCGACAGAACATAGTTTTGTAGTGGGGATGAAGGTGGCGTACTTCGAGAACCAATTGATTGTTGGCTTTTTGGCCCTTAATATCAAATTAATTTATTTTAATTATTCAATTAATTTATGTTTTGATGATAACAAATCTGATTTTTTTTATTGACAATTTTATTAATTTGAATAGACCATATCGTAGAGCTTGGAAAAATGATTCTAACGCCTCTTGAATCACCCAAATCGAAGTTCAAATGAAGAAAATATTGCTAAAAGAAGCTTAACGAAAAAATACCCGAGATGGTGACGTGGCGACCAAGCATTCAATTTGAACCAATTAGAGAAAGCCACTTGGAGCAATGAAGGAGTAACAAATGTGGCTTTTTGTTATGTTTTATTGGCTTTTATAAAGAAAATGAATTTAAAAGGAAAATGATTTTAATATTATTATTTTTTCTTGTGTCTAACGGCTAGTTTTTTTAAAAGAGGGTGAAGTTGCTTTATTGATTTCTTTTTAAACAAAGTATTTTGAAAAGACATATTATTATATTATTATTTGTATTGTGTCTAACGGCTAATTAAGTTTAAATCTCAACCATTCATTTTTCTTTTACTTATATCTAATGACCCAAATGATTTTGAATTTATCTTTCCTCTCTTTTTAAATACTTCACATTTACACAAGATCATTAAAATCTTTACAATCCTCAAGCAAAAAGCCAACATTGTTATTCTCTCTAAAGCTTCCAATTTTTATTCTTTTCATCTTATTCTTGAGAGCTTCTTATTGTATTGTGAGGATTAAATTTGTGAGCTTCAAATTGTATACTCACTCTTTTAGAGAGTTTTCTTTTGTGTGATTTAAAAACTTCAACATATTGTAACGGTTGGATCCTAACCGTGGAAAGGATCGGGTTTGCTCTTGAACCCGAAAAAGGAGCAAGAATCGGTTCGGCTCAAATCCGTGGAAAGAGTCTAAAGAAGATTTTCAATCAAAATCCCAAGAGGTGCTTGGGAAAGTGGATGTAGGTTGAGTTTAACCGAACCACTATAAAATTACGGTGTCTTCTTCTCTAACTCTTTTCTAATTATTTTTTAATTTAATTTTAGTTACATATTCTTATTGGTTGAGTTTGATTGCATATTTCCATTCATATCTTTTTATCAATCTTGTTATTTAACAAAGTTTACAAAGTTCTTTATTTAAATATTAAAAAATATCTAATTAGTTGATTTTACTTTTTATTTGTCAAAAAGTTTATTTAAACCCTATTCACCCCCCTCTAGGGTTGCCATACCGATCCAACAATTGGTATCAGAGCAAGGTTGCTCATCTTGAAATTTTAATTTCTTGATAAACTTTATTGTTAGAGCATTATGGCAAACCTATTTAAATGTATTGAAGGTCAATCTACTTCTAGACCTCCTTATTTTGATGGTTCAAATATGCATATTGGAAAGCTAGAACGAAAATTTATTTGCAATCTATTGACTATAATTTTGGTTAATTGTTGCTAAAGGTCCTTATGTACCCATGAAAAATGTTGATAATGTTGATACGCCTAAATTAGAAGAAGAGTATGATGAAAAAAAAATTTCATTTAATGCTAAGGCTATTAATTGTTTGTATTGTGCCTTGAGTAAAGATGAATTTAATAGAATATCCATGTGTTCTTCCGCTCAAGAAATTTGGAATACTCTTGAAATTACTCATGAAGGAACAAATCAAGTTAAAGAGTCTAAAATTAGCATGTTTGTTCATAATTATGAATTGTTTAAGATGGATGCTAATGAGACTATCACCGATATGTTTACTAGATTTACTAACATCATAAATGCTTTGAAGGGTCTTGTAAAGTTTATACAACTTCCGAAAATGTTAGAAAATTCTAAGGTCTCTACCTAAGACTTGGGAAGCTAAGGTAACGGTGATTCAAGAAGCAAAGGATCTCACCAAACTTCCACTAGAGGAGCTTATTGGCTCACTCATGACTCATGAGATCATCATGAAGGAGCACTTGGAGGATGAGTCCAAAAAGAAGAAGAGCATTGCATTAAAGACTATCTCCTTGGAAGTTGATCCCGAAGATGAGGATGGCCTTGATGAAGATGACATTGCTTATTTTCACGTAAGTACAAAAATTTCATAAAAAGAAAGAAATATTTCAAGAAACACCTATCAACCCAAAAAGAGTCAAAAGGTGAGAAAAGCAAAAAGGATGAGGTGATTTGTTATGAATGCAAAAGATCGGGTCATATAAGAACGGATTATCCTCTCCTCAAATCATCTAAGAAATCCAAGAAGAAGGCAATGAAGGCTACATGGGATGATAGTAGTGAAAGTGAAAGTGAAGTTGAAGAAATGGCAAATCTTGGTCTCATGGCTCATAGTGATAAAGATGATGAACATGATGATAAGGTAACTCTAGAACCTCTTTCTATTGATGAATTATTTGAAAATTTTGAAAGCATGCAAAATGACCTAGAAAAACTTAGTTCTAAGTATGTTGTGCTTAAGAAGAAATACAATGTTTTAATTAGTGAAAATAAGTCTTTACTTGATACAATTGATTGCTTTAAAGAGAATGAAAATTTTGAGCAAATTGAAGAATTGAATGTCTCTAGTGATAAGCATGTTTGTATTGAGAAAGATGCTTTGCTTGATAAAGTTAGATTTCTTGAGCATGATAGTTGTGAAAAAGATAACTTGATTAAAGTGCTTAAAGAAAATGAACTAAGTGTTTTACAAGAACTTGATAAAGCTAAAGAAACTATTAAAAAGTTGACAATAGGTGCTCAAAGATTGGACAAAATTATTGAAGTAGGAAAATCTTATGGTGATAAGAGAGGTTTAGGCTATATTGATGAATCATCTACTCCATCAAGTTCTAAAACTACATTCGTTAAAGCATCACCTATTGTGCCTAAGTTTAACATGTCTAATCATGTGTCTAATCATGTTAAATCTAGTTTTGTACCCATATGTCATAATTGTGGTGTTGAAGGTCACATTAGACCTAAATGCTTTAAATTGAAGTATGCTCAAAATACTTATTCAAGAAGAAATTTTTCGCAAAGAGCAAAGTTTTACATTGCTCCAAGGAAGAATTTCTCCAATAAAAGTAGAGTACATAAATTTGTTATGAAAAATAAATCTTTGCATAATGTTGTTTGTTTTTCTTGTGGCAAGTATGGACATAAAGCTTATTCTTGTTACCTATCTAGATCTAGTGCTTGTAATGTCTATGAAAAAATGAAATGGATCCCTAAATATGTAAATGCTAACATTCTAGGACCCAAACAAGTATGGGTACCAAAGGATCAAACTTGAAATTAGTTGTTTTTAGGTTTGTTTGAAAGCCTCCAAGAAAAACAAATGGTACTTGGATAGTGGTTGCTCAAGACACATGACGGGAGACCAATCCAAGCTTATCTCTTTCTCCAAAAAGAATGGAGGCATGGTAACCTTTGGTGACAACAAGAAAGGTAAAATAATTGGTAAGGGTAATATAGGAAATGATTCATCTACTTTGATTGAAAATGTTCATTTGGTTGATGGTTTAAAGCATGATTTGCTTAGTATTAGTCAATTGTGTGATAAAGGATTTAGAGTAATATTTGATAAAAAAAATTGCATAATTGAAAATGTTAGTGATAGAAAAGTTTTGTTTGTTGGAAATAGGGATGAAAATGTGTACACTCTTGATTTGAATGATTATCCTATTATTGATAAATGTCTCTCGGTTTTGCATAATGATTCTTGGTTATGGCATAGAAGACTAGGACATGCTAGCATGCACTTAATTTCAAATATTTCTAAAAATTGTTTGGTTAGAGGTCTTCCTAGTTTTAAATTTGAAAAAGACAAAGTTTGTGATGCTTGTCAAATGGGTAAGCAAACTAAGTCCTCTTTCAAATCTAAAAATGTGATCTCTACTACTAGACCCTTACAACTATTACACATGGACTTATTTGGCCCTTCTAGAATTGCTAGTTATGGAGGAAATTATTATGCTTTTGTGATAGTTGATATTTTTCTAGATTTACTTGGGTTTTGATGATAAATTATAAGGATGATGCTTTGAAAAGTTTTATTAGTTTGCAAAAAGAGTACAAAATGAAAAAGGATTTTTTATTTCCAAAATTAGGAGTGATCACGGAGGAGAATTTGATAATGATGCTTTTAAAGCTTTTTGTGAAGAAAATGGTTTTTCCCATAATTTTTCCTCTCCAAGAACTCCTCAACAAAATGGTGTAGTTGAAAGGAAAAATCGTACTTTGCAAGAATTTGCTAGATCAATGTTGAATGAGTATGGTTTACCTAAATATTTTTGGACGGAAGCCGTTAACACCGCTTGTTATGTTTCAAATAGAGTTTTAGTTAGACCCTCTTTAGATAAAACTCCTTATGAACTTTGGCATGGAAAAATTCCAAATATTGGGTATTTCAAAGTTTTGGTTGTAAATGTTTTATTTTGAATAATAAAGAAAAACTTGGAAAATTTGATTCTAAGACAGATGTGGTATTTTTCTAGGATATTCCTCTACTAGTAAAGCTTATAGAGTTTTCAATAAGAAAACTTTAGTTATTGAGGAATCTATTCATGTTGTATTTGATGAATCTTGGAATAATGTTTCACTACTACAAAAACAGGCTCTCTTGACGTTTGCAGTTTTCCTTTGTTGACGTTTTTTTCGAAAAACGTCAAGAAAGATTTCATTTTTAATAAAAAACGTCAAGAAATTTTTGAAAAATCATTCTTGACGTTTATTAAATGTCAAGTAAAATAAATTTTTCTTTGACGTTTTTAAAACATCAAGAAATATCTATTAATTTTTTGACGTTCTTAAAACGTCAAGAAGCGTATGAATTCGACATGCTTGACGTTTCTTAAACGTCAAGAATTTAAAATTTTACTCGACGTTTTAAAAACGTCAAGAAATTCATAAAATATTCAAGAATATTTTTTAAATTACACTGAGAAGGTATCGAATTTTAATTTTCAGCTCTAACATTTTTCCTAATCTACTTTTTTCTTCTTCACGACTGAGTATTCGAGGGAGTCATTTTTTGAATTTGTTGACATTTTTTAAACGTTAAGTAAGATCATTTTTTTTTTACATTTTAAAAATGTCAAGTGTTATTAAATAAATATAGAAAAAATATATTGGGCTAATTTTATTTCTTTAAAATCTCTTTAAATATATAGATACAATAATAAAAATCTCTTTAAATATATAGATACAATAATAAAAATTTCTTTAAATATATATAGAAAAAAAATATTGTACTAATATTATTTGTTCAGAATCACTTTAAATATATATAGAAAAAATTATTGTGCAAATATTATTTTTTAAAAAGCCCTACCCCTTTCTACTCGAAACACGCGTGCTCCCCTTTCCCTCTCCAGCCGAAATCCTTCCCATTCGAAAAAAGTGTGTTCAGCAGTCGTCGTTCGCTTTCAACGCCTATCCGTTCGCCTTCAACGTCTGTCCGTTCGATTTCACCGTCGAGTTCCACCTCTTCGAATGCCTCACGTCCGTCGTTTCAAAGTCCTTCGTCCGCTGCATTCCATCTTTCCAAAATCCCTCAGTGCCTCACGCTACTGCGTGCCCGTCATTTCGACTTCACCAACGAGTGCCTCACGTTCGTTGCTTCAAAATCCATCATCCACTAAGTTGAGGTTAGGCTTTTATTTCCCTAAAACATATAACAATTTCATTATTCTTCATTATATAAACTCAGATGGCATGATTGGCAATAATAGATAGGAAGGATGGAGGTGTAAACTTCGAATTGATTGAAATTCGTATACTTTTATTCAATCTTTAAAGTACTGTAGTTTTTCTTCACCATCAAATTTTATTAGGATTTAAAGAAAACAAATGAATGTATGAACAAATTTTTGGGAGTGCATGTCATATAATCAACTTCCCTCTTTCAGTAATTTTGAAGATCTCATATAACAATACTACTAATTGAGAGCTTTGGAGGATGAGTCAATTCTTCTCCCTTCGTGAAAAGAAAAAGAAAAAAAGATCATGTATTCTCTTTGTTTGTTACCTTATGTTGTCCAAGGTTTTGCCTTCTTCCTTAATAATTTGGAGGTGTTTTAACTAATTTTTTCATTCACCCTCTTTTTGCCATAGTTGCTTTTGTGTGCAGCTTGAGATTTTTAATTCAATTGTGTGTTTTTACTTTTTTCTATTGGGTGAATTCTGTTTTGACTTTTTTTAAGCTAAATATAATTAATTGTTTCCTATGGAACCATAACCTTGATCTTGGTTATAGATTTCATTTTAAGGTAAAAGTAAAACCACTCTTATTTGAATGATTATGTTGTATTATCCATTGAAAGACTTGGTGTTGTAATTGCCTTGTCTTCCTCAGGTATTCTGTTCTATGGTTGATTACGATCTTCATGATTGGAATCTTTGTTTAGTGAAGCTCATTTTGTTTGATTTACTCAGTCGTGCAATTGCTTTCTTTTTTATGATCACTTTAAAAAAGAAATGAGTTTAGTTAGTTCTTTTAATTTTCTTAAGTTTCTTTGTAATGCATGAAAATCTCTTAGCAGTAGAAACTGAAGACCATAATTGTAGAAGATTTGTATAGATTGGATTCACATTCTCAACATTGGTTATACAGGGCATTACTTATCATTGTCCTTCCACTTTAATTATCAATAGTGACAATAACTTTATTTCTCATTAGATTTACAATGATGGATAAATCTTGGATGCACAAGAGTAGATTGTCTAAAGATTATGAGTTGGGTGTGGAAAACTTCATCAAATTTGGATTTTCTAATACAACTAGCTCCTATATTCGTTGTCCTTGTTTGAAATGTGGGAATTGTGAAAAACATAGTAGAAAGGGTGTTAGAGATCACTTGTATGTTAATGGTATTGATGAAAGTTATAAATTTTGGTTTTGGCATGGGGAAGAACTTCCTAACTCATCCTTCTATGATGAATCTTCAAAGTTTGACACCCATACATGTGAAGATCAGGATGTTGGAAGTGTAAAAGAAATGATTGAAGTTGCTCATGAGGAGTATTCAAAAGACCCAACTGGATTTGAGAAGTTGCTTATTGATGCTGAAAAACCATTGTACGAAGGATGCAAAAAGTACACAAAGTTGTCTACTCTAGTCAAATTGTATAATTTAAAAGTTAGGTATGGATAGAGTGATACTAGTTTTTCAGAATTACTTGAAACTTTGAAGGAAATTCTGCCTAATACCAATGAGCTCCCGAATTCATTGTATGAAGCAAAGAAAACATTAGGTGCATTAGGAATGGAATATGAAAAGATTCATGCATGCCCGAATAATTGTTGTCTCTATAGAAAAGAATTTGCTAATGCAATTGAATGTCATGAATGTTGTCAATCAAGGTGGAAAAACGTCAAGGATACAAATGAAAGGAGAAAGCAAATTCCCTCTAAAGTGATATGGTACTTTCCAATCATTCCACGATTTAAAAGGCTATTCAGAAGCATTGAATGTGTTGAAAACTTGACTTGGCATTCTACTGAAAGAATTAATGATGGTAAGTTACGACATCCAGCCAGACTCTCCAGCATGGAAGTTAGTAGACATGAAATGGCAAGACTTTGGTTCTGAACCCATAAATCTTCGTTTAGCATTGTCAGCCGATGGAGTAAATCCTCATGGTGACATGAGTTCTAAATACAGTTGTTGGCCGGTAGTGATGGTTATTTACAATCTTCCACCATGGTTGTGTATGAAAAGAAAGTACATGATGCTATCAATGCTAATTTCAGGACCAAAACAACCAGGGGATGACATAGGCATATACTTAGCACCACTAATTGAAGATTTAAAACTTTTATGGGAAAGTGGTGTTGAATGTTATGATGCTTATCGAGAAGAACCATTCAACTTAAGGTCAGTTTTGTTGTGGACAATCAATGATTTTCCTGCATATGGTAACCTTAGTGGATGTTGTGTGAAAGGGTATAAAGCATGCCCAATTTGTGGAGATAATACAAATTCTATAAGGTTAAAGTATGGGAAGAAAATGGCATACCTTGGACATGCATAGTTTTTTGGCACGAAATACTGCTGTATCGACGACAAAAGAAGTCATTCAATGGTAAAAAAGAACTTGATACAATTCCAGAGCCACTTCCTGGGGAGGATGTGTATTTAAAATTGAAAGATCTTGAATTTTCTAGAGGGAAGAAGAACCATAAGAAACGGTTGATGAACAGAAGTGACAAAATTTGTTGGAATAGATTATCTTCTTTTTTTGAGTTGCCATACTGGAAGGATCTTCATGTTAGACATTGTTTAGATGTGATGCACATTGAAAAAAATGTTTGCATGAATATCTTAGGTACATTTCTTGATGTTCCTGGAAAAAGTAAGGATGGATTGAATGCTAGACCGCGATTTAGTTGATCTAAAACTTCGACCAGAGCTTGCCCCTATCAGAATATGTTACTCCTACCAATTACTTTCATTATGTAAAAAAGACATCTAAACGTGAGGATGAGATTATACTTGAGAATAAAGAACTTCGAAGGCGTGTAAGCGAATTAGAAGCACATAACCACTCAAACTTGTCTAGACCATTATCTGGACATGGTAGCTGTTCGAAGCCAAATATCTTAGAAGAGAGTGACTCGATGAAAATAATCAAAGGGAAGAGTAAGTTGATGGATAAAATCGAAGGGAAAGAGGTGGAGGAGATCAATGTAAATGACGACAAAGTAGAGTTGGACATCTTTAAGGTATGTGATCGATCCTCTAATAAACTCAAATTCTTAATATTCATATCATATTGAAAGTGAATGTTTTTCTTGAATTAGGAGAGAGCCTTAATAAAAATGACTAAGGAAAAAGAGGTTGTCTGTGAATCGACGTCAGTTTTGCCAATGGGAATGAAGTTGATTCTCATATACGTTGAGAAGATAATGGAGAAAGATTCTAGTATCACTATTCCACTACCTGTTGGCATTTTTGGTATTAGTCGAAAGACTTCTGTTCTCCAAGAGGACATCATTGATCTTTGTAACATGAATGAGGTCAAAACATTTACATTGGTGGCCTATATGACGTAAGTATCAATTTCATTTCTTTAGATCTAAATTTATGTATCTCGTTTACAAGTTTATAATATTTTGTAGGTACTTGTATTCATCTGTTCTTGGTTCGAAGGAAACTATACAGTATGTCTTTGTAGATCCATCCCTCACCTCTATCGGACACTCCGCAAGAATCTCGAGTTCGACACTTATGCAGTAGATTGATGGTCTCAAAGATTAACGAAAATAGTTCTTGCTCCTTTTAATTCTGGGTAAGTCAAGTTATTTTATTACTTGCATTGCAAAAAACTAGTACTAATATTTTGTATAATTAGGGGTCATTGGGCACTACTGGCCATAAATGGATATGATGATATAGTATTTTACCTCGACTCACTAAGGACAACATCGAAGTCAACTATAAGATACGTCACCGACACGTAAGTTAATCTAGTATTTCATTTAGTGTTGATTCTTATATGCATGTACACAATATTTAAACTATTTGTTCAATCTTATCTTGTCAAAACAGAGCAATAGCGATGTTTCAGTCACAAAAGAACATTAAAAAAAGTAGAAAACAAACTTTATGCTAACAGTAAAGGTAAGTATCAACTTTTTAAAGTCATTAAATTTTTGTAGACTACTAGCAATTAGGATTACTTTGTTATTCAAATTTGTTGCTTTTATATAGTGTCCACTGCAAGTCGAAGTATTGAGTGTGGATACTATGTGATGAGGTATATGAGAGAAATTGTGACTAGGGTAAGCATTGTCATATCCGATGCGTATGTTATATATCAAACTATTGGTTTATTTGTATAGTCAGTTAATTCATTTAATTTATTTTGTAATGTTTATTGATTGATACACGAAGATCATACTCACAGGCAGAAGCTGACTTTTTGGGTTCTTACATATGATTATGACCAATATTTTGTGATTCTGAAGTAGGAAATTTTTTGTTGTGTCGCTTCTTTATGACCCTAAACTTTATGTATAGAGAAACTTTAGCCGATAATTTTTTTGAATTGTTCATATGGAGGAAGGGGGGAGGGGGGTTCATTCGTATATATTTTTTATTATTGTTATAGCTAGCATGTTTTGTGACTTTTTAAGTTGATTTGGATTCATGGCAATGTAATGCCATATGAAATCTAATGTAAAGCCTATTTCATTATGTATATGTAAAGTCTTGGAATTGAATATATATGGTGAATGGTTTTATTTATATATGTTTGAGATTTGAAACTATATTTGATGAATATCAAATATCTATGAAACTGTTGCTGGACAATTACAGGACAATCAGAATATATTTTCTTTCCATTACAGCATAATTCAATTACAATTTTTTTTTTAAAAAAAATTAAAAAATGCTTGACGGTTTTAAAATGTCACGAACAATTGCAAGCTTGACGGTTTTAAACTGTCATGAACAATTGCATTTTTGACGGTTGACAAATGTCAAGAACAATTACATTCTTGACAGTTTTAAAATGTCATGAATAGTAAAATTCTTGACGGGTTTAAAATGTCATAAACCAGTTCATCCTTGACGGCTTTAAAATGTCATAAACAATACCAGTCTTGACGGTTCTAAAACGTCATGAACATAAGTATATTTGACGTTTATAAAACGTCAACGTTCACTATTCTTGACGTTTAATCACCGTCAAGAACTTTGCCTTTCTTGACGCTGGCTCAACGACGTTTTTAAAACCGTCAAGAGAGCCGTCTCTTAACAGTTTAAAAACGTCAAGAGAGCCTGTTTTTGTAGTAGTGTTTCTAATGAGTCTATTTGTAGTGATGATTTAGAAAAAGATTTTGGAGATTTACTTGTTAATGACAAAGGCAAAGAAATTGTTCCAAGTATGCAAGATGTGAACATCATAAAAAAGAAAGAAGAGGGTTCTTCATCCTTGCCTAAAGAGTGGAGATATGCTCTATCCCATCCCAAGGATCTAATTCTTGGCAATCCCGAACAAGGTGTCAAAACTCGTTCTTCTCTTAATTTATTTAGTAATCTTGCTTTTGTGTCTCAAATTGAACCTAGAAGTTTTAAAGATGCCGAATGTGATGAGTTTTGGATTTTAGCTATGCAAGAAGAATTAAATCAATTTGAAAGAAACAAAGTTTGGAAATTAGTCCCTAGGCCTTCTAATGCATCTATAATCGGAACTAAATGGGTTTTTAGAAATAAGATGGATGAAAATGGAAATATCATTAAAATAAAGCTAGACTTGTAGCTCAAGGTTATTGTCAAGAAGAAGTATAGATTATGAAGAGACTTTTGCACGGTTGCTAGATTAGAAGCTATTAGAATGTTGCTTTTGCTTCTTATAAAAATTTCATTTTGTATCAAATGGATGTAAAAAGTGCTTTTTTAAACGGTTATATTGTGGAGGAAGTTTACGTAGAACAACCTCGGGCTTTGAAAGTTTTGATTTACCTAATCATGTTTATAAGTTGAAAAAGGCTCTTTATGGCTTAAAACAAGCTCCAAGAGCTTGGTATGATAGGCTTAGCAAGTTTTTACTTGAGAATGACTTTAAGATGGGAAAAATTGATAATACTCTATTTATTAAAGTTAAAAATAATGACATGCTTATAGTACAAATTTATGTGGATGATATTATATTTGGTTCTACTAATTCATCTTTGTGTGAAGAATTTTCCAAGTGTATGCATAATGAGTTTGAGATGAGTATGATGGGAGAACTTAGTTTCTTCCTTGGTCTTCAAATCAAACAACTCAAGGATGGCATCTTCATAAGTCAAGAAAAATACACAAGGGATTTGCTCAAGAAATTCAAATTAAATGAAGGTAAAGTTGCAAAAACTCCTATGAGCACTACCACTAAGCTTGACAAAGATGAAAAAGGTAAGTGGTGTGGATATAAAGACTTATCGAGGTATGATCAGATCTTTACTTTATTTGACCGCTAGTAGACCCGATATCATGTTTAGTGTATGTCTTTGTGCTACATTTCAATCTTGTCCTAAAGAATCACATTTCCATGCCGTTAAAAGGATACTTAAATATTTGCTTGGAACTATTGATGTTGGATTATGGTATCCTAGAAATGTTGAGTTTAATTTGGTAGGATATTCCGATGCGGACTTTGTCGGTAGTTTACTTGATCGTAAGAGTACTAGTGGGACTTGTCAATTTCTTGGTAGTTCCTTAGTATCTTGGTTTAGTAAAAAGCAAAATTCGGTTGCCTTATCCACTACCGAAGCGGAATATATTGCGGTTGCTAGTTGTTGTGCACAAATTCTTTGGATGAAACAAACTCTTTGTGATTTTGGATTAAAATTTGATAATGTGCCTATATTTTGTGATAATACTAGTGCCATAAATTTGACTAAGAATCCTATTCATCATTCTAGAACTAAGCATATAGATATTAGGCATCACTTTATTAGAGAGCATGTACAAAATGGTCATATTACTCTTGAGTTTGTAAGTTCCAATAATCAATTAGCTGATATATTTACCAAACCTTTGAGTGAAGAAAGCTTTTGTAAAAATAGGCTTGAGCTTGGAATTATTCGTTGTGATGCATCTTGATTTTATATCTTACTTGATATTGTTACCCTAATGCATATTGATAGGGGGAGAATTAGACATTTTGTATGTGTTCATATTTTTTTGGGAGAGCTAACTTCCTTGGTATTGTTTTTTATGATTCCAAAGGGGGAGAAGTATAAGAAAAATATGTTTTTATCAATTTGTTGCATAATTGTTTCTATTGAATAATGCATATTTTTTAGAGAAAAATTAATTAAGGACAAAGAAGGTTCTCTTATCAATTGTTTTCAAGTATGATCTTTATGGTTATACATGAGCTTTATGGTTATACATCTTGATAATGGAATTATTGGTTGATCATGTGTGTTTCAAGTTATTTTTCTTAGATGATTTGTCATCATCAAAAAGGGGGAGATTGTTGGCTTTTTGGCCCTTAATCTCAAATTAATTTATTTTAATTATTCAATTAATTTATGTTTTGATGATAACAAATCTGATTTTTTTATTGAAAATTTTATTAATTTGAATAGACCATATCGTAGAGCTTTGAAAAATGATTCTAACGCCTCTTGAATCACCCAAATCGAAGTCCAAATGAAGAAAATATTGCTAAAAGAAGCTTAACGAAAAAATACCCGAGATGGTGACGTGGCGACCAAGCATTCAATTTGAACCAATTAGAGAAAGCCACTTGGAGCAATGAAGGAGTAACAAATGTGGCTTTTTGTTATGTTTTATTGGCTTTTATAAAGAAAATGAATTGAAAAGGAAAATGATTTTAATATTATTATTTTTTCTTGTGTCTAACGACTAGTTTTTTTAAAAGAAGGTGAAGTTGCTTTATTGATTTCTTTTTAAACAAAGTATTTTGAAAAGACATATTATTATATTATTATTTGTATTGTGTCTAACGGCTAATTAAGTTTAAATCTCAACCATTCATTTTTCTTTTACTTATATCTAATGACCCAAATGATTTTGAATTTATCTTTCCTCTCTTTTTAATACTTCACATTTACACAAGATCATTAAAATCTTTACAATCCTCAAGCAAAAAGCCAACATTGTTATTCTCTCTAAAGCTTCCAATTTTTATTCTTTTCATCTTATTCTTGAGAGCTTTTATTATATTGTGATGATTAAATTTGTGAGCTTCAAATTGTATACTCACTCTTTAGAGAGTTTTCTTTTGTGTGATTTAAAAACTTCAACATATTGTAACGGTTGGATCCTAACCGCGTGGAAAGAATCGGGTTTGCTCTTGAACCCGAAAAAGGAGCAAGAATCGGTTCGGCTCAAATCCGTGGAAAGAGTCTAAAGAAGATTTTCAATCAAATCCCAAGAGGTGCTTGGGAAAGTGGATGTAGGTTGAGTTTAACCGAACCACTATAAAATTACGGTGTCTTCTTCTCTAACTCTTTTCTAATTATTTTTAATTTAATTTAGTTACATATTCTTATTGGTTGAGTTTGATTGCATATTTCCATTCATATCTTTTTTCAATCTTGTTATTTAACAAAGTTTACAAAGTTCTTTATTTAAATATTAAAAAATATCTAATTAGTTGATTTTACTTTTTATATGTCAAAAAGTTTATTTAAACCCTATTCACCCCTCTAGGGTTGCCATACCGATCCAACATTGATTATAACCAAGATGCCTCAAAGTCGTTTACCTTTGGATGTGTAATAAAATCCATGGATTTCGCACATTCAGGGAATTTCAATGTGTTCGACTGACTTTCCAAAGTTACTTTCTCTACTAAAGCCTGAAGCCCTGTATGCTGCAAGAATTAGTGTTGCAATCGAGGTTGCAACGTTTCAAATGCAACTGATCAGCATACCATTCAAAATTTGAATTTTCAACATGACGAGTTTTGTAACTTTAGTGCCCTTGGAGAAGAAAATGAAATTCAAGGTATGTGTAATTCAGATTTTTTTCCACAAGATAGTACAATTTAAAATTATCTCCATATGTTGCTTAATTATCTCAGAACGGTTTATTTAAACCAGGATGCAGTGCATGACAGCAACGGTCCGGTTTCTTTTGCAGAAATAGAGAACAACATGACAGCTAGTATGACAGCTAAAAGTGAAGTATACGATACCTGCTCTCAAGGATGCTCTTTAGCCAATTCAAAAGCATGAGATTTTATCAAGTATTTATCCTAAAAATCCAACCAATCAGTGTACACAAAATTTCTATCAAGAATTTGGAAGTGTAAATGTGGCATCAGAGGACCTCAATTCTGAAGAGAACACATTAGGAAAATCATTTAAAATTATGTTGATGAACATTGCAAACGAAACTAAGAAAACTCAGCTCATGAAGGTACGGTACCAATTTATAGTCTTCTAAAATATTCATCAATCATGTTTCTTTTATGAGATTTTCTATTGATGGTATTGAAGTTTTATATCCTCGGCTTAGTATTCTTTAAAGGGTGTTTGACAGAAGGAGTGGTCCAAGAAGTTGTGAAATCTAGAAAGTTTTGAACTCTTAGGGCCTAGGACATACGAAGTCAATAAGGCATAAAATTGAAATTTTCTTGTCGGGAGTCCACAAACACTTTTGGCCAAACAAAGAGCGGAAAACTCCACACTTCCCTAATCCTACTCTTCCAACTCCTTGGCTCATACAGCCTCTACGATCTCTAAATACTGATAGGCCATGGTAGTGAAGGTTGTACACCCGTAGGCACAAGAAAAGGATTCAGGTGAGAGGATGGAAGCTGTATTTGTTGGTCTGAATGTTGCTAGTTAAGGGAGCCATGAGTCTTTTATGGTTTCATATAAATGCTATTATGATTGTTTGGGGAGGGTATGTTTTGGCATAGCTTGTATCAGGTTTCTTAGAATAATTGGGAGAGCTAGAGAAGCTTCTGATTCTTCTCTCCATTATTGATAAATAAAATTGAGGTTAAGGCTTATCTATACATACCCAGTCATTGAACTTCTCCATATTTCTTAAGAGGCATATCTTGCTTGGCTTATTTGGCTGCTCTACTCATGTAGGATTTCGAAAGGCGAATCTGACATCCTGCCAAAATGATTAATCAGTTTCTTTAACTGTTGAACTTTTAGGTTGTATACTAGCAAGCACATGAAGTTTAGGGATTCAATCTTTATATTATTTTTAAGAGTTATTCAATATCCCTACCTAGAATAGACAAATGAAGCTTGAAACTACCCATAATATTAATGTTGTTGTTTAATTATGCATTTTGTTATCGGTCTTTCTAACTACAAATTCCATCTTCTGATATGTGTTCACATGCTATTTTATGGATGTAGATTTTATAGTATTTCTTTATTTATTTTATATGCATTAGCTGTGTACATTTTTTTATAAAATATTAATATAAATATTAAACCACCGATTCACCAAAAAGTTTAAGCTGGTGTTGAAAGAAAATTCAATTATAGCCTTAAGCTTAAGCTACTTTGGTGGACTAGAGAGTATAATCTTAGAAACACTCAATCTGATCAAGTTCTCTGAAGCAAGAATTAAAGTTCGGAAAAATCTTTGCGATTCTACCAGCAACTATAGAATTAAAGAGTGAGAACTGAGGAAATTTTTCCCTTAATTTGGGGATTTTGAACCCTTATAAGCTCCTGTAATAATCCAATCTGATCTATTTCAAAGTGATTTTTCCAATCCTATTGATTTATGTAGAATAAATTCAGTGATTTTAGATGAAGGGCTCCAAAGTGATGGTCTCCCAGATACCTGAATTTTCTCAAACATAATGCCCCATCCATCTCAAGAAATCCTTCGAAGCACTTAGAAAGTTGGGTGATGAAGAAGAAAACTTGTTCGACGGAAAGAGTTTCAGCCCTTGAATCCTCGCCGAAAAAAATAATTTTCAGAAGGAAAAATTTCAAATTTGGTATAGCTGGGATTTCCACGTACTTAGAAGGGGAAAAGACTTCAATAGAAAAGAGAGAAAAACAGACCTCAAAAGAAGAAAAGGTAGCCAACCGACATTTTATTATCTCAAAAAACTGCTCACCTAGCCCTCCCCAACCAGATTTTTTCAAACTTAATGTATCTGCAGACATTTTAAAAGCTGACACACAAATGGTAGGCCCCAAGAATTTTATTAATCAGAATTCCAATGGCTTTTGTATTCTGAAGAATTGGAGAAGAATCAAAGTCCTCTCCTCCATCAAGGAACTTCACTTGCGGGCCATCTCCTGTTTTCAGTTCTCAACCAAAATTACCAGCCTCCCAAGACTAAAATATCATCTGCAATGAAAGCTATTCCATTTCATGCCAGAAATTTTTCTAAGCACCTCAAGACCTATACCAAAGGAGAACTTCTTTTCGCAACATTTGATGAGCTTGGCTAATTCTGATTTATTAGAGGAAAGTTGTGTGAAGATACAAATTCCAAATTCAGTTGGCAAAAGGTCAACACTGCCTTCCCCTTAAGTAATAAATTTCTCAATCCTCCTCCAAACTTTCTGGTTCATTCTTTAATTTGTGCAAGATACTTCTTGTCTCAAAAAAGTTGAGAGCCTAGAAGATGAATTCATGGAAGTTTAATCAGTCACCAGTGTAAGTAGTGCAGAATTTGAACCAGTTGAGGAAGAAATAATTCAATCAGAGACAGAGAAACAAGAGGACAGTGACTCTCTCGGTCCATATTTTATTAAATGTTTTCCTCCCCATAAAAAGAAATTTTGTGCAGGTCAGCAAGTATCCTTCCCCCTCAAGAGTTGGTTCCTTTTTGGCAGCATGTGAAATTGAATTGATATAAGGCAGAGGTTGCAAAGATGAAGATTATATCATGGAACACTAGAGGATTCATGGGCCATTCGAAACAATTGGCTATTAAAAATCTTTGAAGAAAGCTAATCCAGATAGAGCATTGATTCCGGGGACCAAAAGAGAAGAGATTAGTTGTATTATAAAGGCACTATGGAGTTCAAAAGGAATTGGCTGGGTCTTGTTTGAAGCTAGTGCAGATTAAGTTTTGCTGATTATGTGGATAAATATAAGTTGTCGATTATTGAAGTTCGGTCAAGAGAAGAAGGTCATTACAGTGTGGCTTATAAGTTGTTTCAACATTAATTTATAAGTTGTTTGGAAAGGTTCTCGCAGAAAGATTAAAGAAAGCCAGGCCAGGTATTACTTTGTAAGACCTCCTATTATCTATACCTATAAAAGGAAGGGTAGAAAGGGAAATTCCTTAGCAACCAATGATGAGAGAATAATGGGAGAGGATCGTGCAGGTGGTAAGTTTTCTATGTTGTTCTTCCTTTATTTTTCATATCTACTATTGTTGAATGTGTTTTGGCTTTTACATAAATAAAGAATTACAGAGTGCTGCCTCTGTTTAGCCATTTGGTTAGGATATTTTGTGTTTTATTGTTAGAATCCTAAGATATTTCTCCATTACAATGTGGCTTTCTGGAAGAGTGCCAAATCTTGGATCCTATTTTAATAGCAAAAGAAACTTTGGAGGTATATATTATCCGAAAAAAGAAAAGATGGATCATTAAATTAGACCTTGAAAAGGCCTTTAACAGAGTGGATTGGAAATTTTAGAAAATGTAATGCAAAAGAAGATCTTCGACGTAGGATATTGTGTTATATTGGCCAGCCTTTACAGCATCCCCACTTTGAAGTCTTTGATGATCAGGACTTTCGGATCAGCCCTCTGCTTCAAACAGTTTTTGCTCAACCAATCAAGGCTTATTCTTCTTTGTTCTCAGCATGCTGCCTTTGATTATGATTTTGCTTTGGAAAGATTCTTTTTATCATTTTGTTTGTCTTTGTTTTTGTGGCTTTTTGTTTTGATCTTGTGTTGTCGCTTTTTGGATGTTTTGAGGGCACTAAGGGGTGTCAACCTAGTTTGTGATGCCCGGATGCGCCTGTTGATCTTCCCTCTCCCCTTTTGCTCTTTGTATAATCCTCATGTACATTGAGCTTTGTCTCTTTCTTTATATTAATAATAGTGAGACTCGTATCCTTTTTTAAAAAAAGAAAGAAAATTCAATTATATATCACCAACACTCTCCTCACTTGTGGGCTTGAAATATTTGAAAGGCCAACAACTGGAAATGGATTTTAATTGGGGAGGAAACGAAAATACGAGGCTTGAACACGAGACCTTCTTGGACCACCTGCTCGGATACCATATTGAAAGGGAGACAAACAAACACACAACTTTACGTGGAAACCTGTGTACCAGGAGAAAAACCACTATATTTTTCTTCTTATTATTTTCTGATGAAAAATACAATAGGTACAAGGGAGAATAAATAGAATATACAGAGGAATAAAAAAGGAAAATATTTAGGAATTAAGAAAAATATTCCCATAAACTTTTCATAAATATTCTAAGATTCTAACAATAAAAAGTTCTTTTTATTCCAAATTGTGACTGCTCTAATGTGCAGTTGTTTTATGATTTAGATGATTGAGGAACTTGGTGGTTCTCTCACTGCTGATGGGAGTACAAGCGCTCATGCCATTACAGGAAAAGTGCGGAAAACTCTAAACTTTTGTATTGCTCTCTTGCAACCTTAGACGAACACTCTTCTATGTGTCCTTTTGGCCTTTGAATACCGATAATCATCTCATTTGCACCAAAGTTAGCGATTCCATGCACACAAGGCCTTTCGTTATTCTTCCATTGCCTCGTAGTTGTGCTTAGGCTGGAAATTGCTGTGAACCTTCTAGATCTAAAAGGGCATAGTTTCTTATTCTACTGCCTATTTACTTTTAGTTAAACATCAAAATCAATTCTTATGTTTGAGTTGGATTGTATCATGCTCTTCCTTTTCAGTTGTTTCTATCGTGATGGTGGGTAGTGGTTGTTAAGACAACCATTAGGCTAATTTGGGTTTCAGGCTTACTTTTCCCATTTTACGTGTAAAATGGCTCAAGCTCACTAATGAAAGATATTTGTTGGCTAGCTAGTGTTTTTATCCTCGATTTCCTTCTTCCCCTAATACATTATGTTATGGAATTTGTTAGATACCTAGATTAGTATAGGGTTGGGTATAAGGGTAATTAGATATTTAGGAAGTTACTAGTAGTTATTGTGTAAGTGTGGTTACTAGTAGTTATTATGTAAGTGTGGTAACTAGGGTGGTTACATGTTATTATAAATGGAGGGAGGGTAAGTGGGGAGAATTCTGGGGAGTGATATAAGGTTTGGGTGAGAGTACTCAAGAGGAGGGTTCCAAGTGCTTTATACTTGGTTTTATCTTGTATTTTCTTATAGTTACATTATAATAAATTCAGATCTTGTTCTTGTTAGGAAGTATATGTCTCCAATATTATTTAAGTACAGTAGGAGAATTAAAAAGGGTAATATTGACCCACACAAGAATATATGAGAGATTATAGGAGGAGAGAATATCGGAGGAGATCTTTCCCATTAGTTTGTTAGTAAAGCAAAATAAAATGGAGGAAAGAGGAGGGAGAAAGGGGACAAAATATTCCAAAGAAGTAGAGGCTGCCGTCTTTCGTGCTCGGGAGAAGTAGAGGGTCCAAGTCAAGTTCTTTTTATTGTTTGTTTTGGTCATTTTCATGGTTGCGGTTTGTTCTTAGTTTTTCTTGTTCTTTGTTGTGATCCTCACTGGAGTGTGCCTTTAGGAAGTAGATGTGAGTGATTTTTTATTCTCTATACTGTAATTCATTGAGGTAATTCAATAAAGTAAGATACACTTGCCGTATATTTACAGTATCTTAACAAATTGGTATCAGAGCGTTTTTACTTGGGAGAATGATAGAGCAGCACAAAAACGGATCAAAGAGAAGTTGGAGACCTCTGATAAGGAAATCTCGGGGATACAAGTGGAGTTACACAAGTTGCTGGCAATTGAAAAAACTTGTTATGCTTGCCAAAAAGCATCGAAAGACTGGTCATCTAGTTGGAAAAACAAGAACGGTTGCTAAATGCATCGAAGGAATAGCAGAAGGATAATTTGAATCTCCGAAAGAATGGAAGGATCGTCGAGCAAAGGACCAACGATTGAGAGTATAATCGAAGGTGGAGGTAAGACATTGAAGGAAATCAAGGTAGAAGGTAAAACAAACAAGTTTGAAAGGGATGAAAACTCGAACGATCATAGCAAATTCAAGAAGGTTGAAATGCCTGTGTTCAGTGGCACTGATCTGGATTGTGTTTATTTAGAACGGATTGGAATCTTCAGGTCCATAAATTGATGGATTTCAAGAAGGATCTGAATCCATAGAAGAATCGAGGAAAACGTGATTGCAACGGTTATACAACGAAGGTGAAGAGGATGGCAAAGAGTGACCAAGAAGAAACTATAGAGGAAGGTCGACGAGGATTACCTGTGAGGCTCGAAATGAAGACTCGAGTGAAGAAAAATTTGTTGCTAAAAGAAACACAAAATGGCTGGTTGCAATGGAGAAAGAAGAAGCCGATAGTTATCGGTCTACAGAGGCTCGAGAAGGTGGTCTGGAATAGGGGTGAATCACGTGACGAGGAAGAAGTTGTTGCACACATGATGGTGCCAATGGCGTGGTAGAAATTGGTAGGACAGAGGATTAGGACAAAAGGAACAATCTTGGGTTTTACTATTTCAAGTGGGCTTCAACTTACTCTAAATGAGCTTCAACTTATTCTAAATAAAACATTGGGGCACATCATTTTGTAGATGAAGTGGGTGGAGAGTTCCAAAAATAGGAGGGAAGAAAAACTTGTATGTAGGTGGGTCCTAGGAATGAAACCGGCGGCAGTATGATTTTGGTCTTGACGCAACACTTTGATTATGGCCTAGCCCACTAGAGATGAAGAGTTTGAAAATTAAACACTTGTTGGTGATATGCAAAGGGTTAACTAAGACAATGTGTTTTGGAAAAGGAAAATTCAAGTACATTGGGCTGCTTTGTGGGCTGAAGTCAATGGACCTTATTGGAATCGAGAGTTTTTCAAAGCCGAAGGGGAGGATTTCTTTTTCAACATTGAAGAGCAGAATGCTGGGGATTGTTTGCAATTAAAAAGAGAAAAAAAGAGAAAGGGGCCTTGATCATGTTTGCAAGCACACCTTGAGGACAAGGTGTTTTGAAGCATCGGGTAATGTTAGATACCTAGATTAGTATAAGGTTAGGGGTATAAGGGTAATTAGATATTTAGAAAGTTACTAGTAGTTATTATGTAAGTGTGGTTACATCTTATTATAAATGGAGGGAGGGTAAGTGAGGGGAGAATTCTGGGAAGTGATCTAGGGCTTGGGTGAGAGTACTCAAGAGGGAGGTTCCAAGTGCCTTATACTTGGTTTTATCTTGTATTTTCTTATAGTTCATTATAATAAATTAAGATCTTGTTCTTGTTAGGAAGTATCCTAACAGAATTCCTCTAGAAGGTCTCATGTTAGCGAATGATAATCTGCGTTAAGTGTGTATTTGTAGGAGTTCTTCTCCCGGACATCTATGGTTGATATTTTTACCTTTCAATATATCAAAGCCAAGGATTCTTTTGCATTTCTCTATGCTTTTTCTTTACCCAATTATGCTTTTTTCAGTTATATTTGGAGTAGTATTTCATTTCTTTCATGTGAAATGTTGAACTTCAGTAGTGTGGAGAGTGGAACGTAATATCTTACCTTTTATATTAGTAAACTTGATTTTAAGCAATGTGTTTTTGAAGATTTTATGTTGTAGATTGTTTTTTGTTCTTCAAGCTACTGTTCTTAACTTTATTTTCTCCTGTTATTGTTCTCAATGATTATCGAGCATATGCATTACCATGTGGCTTCAAGCGTGTCAGTGTGCTCTTGCTCATAATTTTTACTATATCTTGTTACTAAAATTGCAAGTTAATTGCAAATTACTCAGAGCTTGGATTGTCTCCTCCAGTTGGTTAAAGGAAAGCTACCGGGAAGGCAGATTTGTTGGTAAGTTCGAATGGCTTGCTAGTATCAAAGCGTAATGTATTTTCTTCCACTTATGTTTTTCATCCTACCTAATTTTTGTGATTGATTAATTCCTTATTGATCTGCAGACGAGTTGCCTTACATACTAAATGATGATGACTACATATCGAAGTATCGAGCCAGCCTAAAAGCTGCAGTTCTCAAGGCAAAAGCATGTTTTTGAGCTTTATTTGAAGGGTATGATGTTTGCATATCAGCTCACGCTCAACCACCACCTAAAACTCTATCCCTGATAGTCAAGTCAGCCGGTGGAAATGTAAGTTCTCTGTTATTGTACAAATCTCGAGTACTAGGTTTGGTTCTCTATATTACACATACAACCACTATAATATGGCTATCCTCCCATCTAATGAAGACGTGAAGTTCTCAACAAACAAGCACGTATACGAATTCTAGACATGGGTCAATAAATTATAGACATGGTGACGTGTCATTTTTTTCTAAAAAATATAGGATAGTGCTAGAACACAGTTTTAATATATATAATTTAAAAAGTATGTATCATATTTATATAGAAATTCAAAGTCAATAAGTTTATGTATTTATATGCTTAAAAATAAGCTCATCCTTCACTCAAAACTTATTCAAAGCCAAGAGTTTAATATGTGTGTGTAACCAATCTTGACCTTTATTGCATTGGAATACTTGTTGTCTAACACATCTATTGTACTAACTAGTGTTCAACACGTGTTCTCCGAGTGTTCCATACATATTGTTTATTGATACACTAGCCAAACTTAAGTCTTTAATATTTATGTTTGTTTTGATCCTAGGAATTGAGCATGTAATGTAAAAAGTCTATGCACAAGGGGTCATATGGCCATCTCCGTGTTTCTTTAATTATCAAATTTGTTCAAGTTTTTAATTGTCTCTAGATCGAAATCTGGAGTTATTTTTTTGTGATTTGGTGTACAAATACATACATCCATGTTTCTAATTATGATTAGATTGTTTTCTGGTCGCAACATTTTATTGTTTAGCTTGTCTTTGATCTTGAACTTACTATTATGTTGATTTAAATTCCATTTTAGCCTTAGAACTTTCAAAACATCCATTTTAGTCATCGAGCTTCCAAAACGTAGCCAACTAACGGTTTTAGTATTTTGTAAATTATTTTATCAATTAATATTCATTTATTCAATACTCATCGGTCATTTCTGCTATATGTGATTGGAATATATCTCATAGGAAGCATTTTGAAAGTTGAAAAAAGATGGAAAATTTTAGGGACTAGAACAAGAATTTGTTTAATATTTTTTTATAGGGTGAATTCTTGCAATTTCCTTGTAGTATATACATAATTTTTTCTCTCATTTGGCAAATTCATTATGCTTGAAAATTTAGGTGATTCATGAGCTAGATAAAGTAAACAATGTATGAAAGACGATCTTTGTGGCTTGTGAGGAAGACGTGGAGGAACCCTTGGTGGCCGTAGAAAAAGGGATATGGACTTTCAACGTTGAATGGCTAATGGCATGTATAATGAGACAAGAAGTAGACTTGGAGGCCCTTCAATTTGCTGAGTCCCTATGAGAAACAAGGTCACCCTAACTTTCAGTTTTGAACAAGCAGCAGCCAGCCATTTCGTCCTTGTGTAAATCCACTCTTTTCTCAACTCACTCTAATTTGGTACATAAACAAACTCTGATCGCTCCATCTCTATATTCATCAGTACATAAAAGACGATAAGTTTATTCATGGAGAAAGTTGGATGTAAGTATGTTTTAGGAATGGTCCTTCATTTAGTAACTTTGGGAATTGTAAAAATGAGGTAATGAAGTTCTATCAAGTTGAATGTTCTTGTTTATGTTAGATGAGACTGATTCTTGGATACCAGAATTAACTTGAAGTACGTGTTTGAGTTCCATTGGAGTGATTAGAGAAAAAATGTTCCTTTAAAAAGGGTAATTTTTTTATGTAGACTTTCTTTTTATTAAAATTCCTTAAAATACAATTTGAGAGTATTTCAATAGCTTTCAAAGAGTTGTCAAACACTTGTAGTTTTTCTAAAATAACATATTTTCAAATATTAAAGTTTTTGACGATAATTTACATGGAATTACACGATCAGTTACCACTATCAATAGAATCACTTACAAATATTAACACGATCGTGTACCGATAACAAGACGATTGTTTACACTATTCAATACGATCACCAATATCATATGATCGTGTACCCATGTCAACACGATAATTTATTTTAATCAATATTATCATTTACCGTTGTTAAATGGTCGTTTATCACGGTTAATAGGATCGTTTAATGTATATTATTTCATCGCACGATCGTTTACTTATTCTTGCATTGTGTTTAGTATTATCATTTTGTACATTTTATTATTTTATTCAGTAATAAATGTATATCTATGTCTATCTATTTCTTTCTATCACAATTAAATACTTAATTTTATTATTTTTTTTTTTACAGATTATAATGTCTTTTCCTATTGTTGTTTTTTATGGAGGTCAATGGAATGGATGTAATATTTATGAGAATTACTTAGTTGCTGAAATTTTGGTAGATGTCCGAGTGAGCTTTAATTCTCTAGTTGATTTAATATGTGAACAGATTCAATTGGATGGATAAGTAGAATTATCTGTTTTACTTGATTTTGGTAAAAGCAAGGTCCAACTGTGGTGCCAGTAAAAAAAGACAATGATGTGGCTTGGTATTTATCTTTTGCTAAAGATGCAACTAATATACATCCATTAGTTGCCCATGTAACTGTTGATTTTTTTAGAAGGTCTTCTTCTTCTAGTAGTGTACGATAGAATGTTGATATGTCATTGAATGTAGGTTCTTCTTCTTATGTTTCAAATGATGAAATTATAAGAGACATCTCATATCATGGTGATTTGAAGGAAAATAGTTTATTTGAAAGTAAAGAGATGCTTTCAAAGTGTTTTGGCATAATAGAAGTGAATAACAACTTTCAATTTAGAACTACAATATCAAATTTGAGGTCTCTTGAATTTAGATGCCTACTAGAAGAGTGCAAATGGTTTATTAGGACATCTCGTTATAAGAAGAGCGAGTTGTGGATGCTATGAAAATACATTTATGAACATGACTGTTCATTGAATACTAGTTGTCACATGCAAGCTTCTTCAACAGTAATTGACAGTTGCTTGATAGATGAGTTCAGGTTCATGTCTACTGATCGTTTCATTCCAAAAGCAATTGTGCATAAGGCATGTACAAATCTTGGAGTTAATATAAGTTAGCAGAAAGCTTGGAGGGCGAAAGAACACATAGTAAAGATATTAAAAGGTGACACGGTTAAATCATACATGTTGATTCCAAGGTTCTTTGATAAATTGGTTGAATCTATCTCAGGTATAATGAGTTTCATATATAGAATGATGACATCAAATTGTGTAGACAGTGTAAATTTAGTTTTTAAAGATCTTAGAGAACCACCTACCATGCTTAGTTCAATTAGAGATGTATTGCAAAAGTGGTTTGATGAAAGAAGTAAAGCTACTTTTACAATGAAGAGTTGTTTGACTTCTTGGGCTGAGAACGCGTTGCATTTAGAATAACATGAAAAGTCAAGAATTTTATTGGTAAGGTTTTTTTTTTTTTTTAATGTTTGTATCTCAGGTAGATATAAATAGACTGCTATTTTTGTCCATCCGATAGAGAAATATAACAATTTATGTGTGCTTGTTTCAGATAGATAGAGATAGATAACTATCATCAATGTCTATTTGTCTCTATTTGTGCATGTTTTTTTTTTTAATTTTTCTATATTTGTTTTATGTATTAGGTTGATCCAATTAGTATGACTGAATACAAAGTAATGGATGATACAAAATGATAATGTGATTTATTTATATTGGTTCTAATTTGAAATATTCAAATTTACTTTGGAAATTAGTATAATTAGTATAATATATAGTGATATATTATAATATAAAGTTTATATGTTAATGAAACTTTATTATATAAATTTAATTTTAGATAAAGTTCAAAATTAATTTATGAGAGATAAAATATTTGAATGAGTTCAAATATTAATTTAATGTGGATTTGTTTCATATTAAAATTATTAATTATGAGATAAAGTTATATTTGAATATGATTCAAATTTAACTTAAGTTAAATATAAAATATTTAATTTAGTTATTAATTAATTGAAGAATTAATTAATAGTTTAGTTTAATATTATTTAATTAAATTTGATTTAATTAAATTAATATAAAACTATAAGTATTGGAGAGATATTCATTCAATAAGATTTAAATGAAATATTAATTAAATATGATTTAATTAATTATTAACTAATTGATTAATGGTTAATTAGTTAGTTGATTTGAAACTTCTATTAATTTAATAATTTTTAAGTTAATAGAATCCTATGATTTTCTCTACTACCCGTCTCCTACTCAATGAAAGAAAGAGAGTTATAAATATGTAGAAGAAAAACATCTTTTCTTAACCAAAATAAAATCGATGATTTTCTTTTCTGCAAAATAGATTGTAACGACCTAATTTTTCGAATTAAGCTGAAGTTATTACTTTAAGACTAGATTCGTCCTTTAACCATAAGACTTTATAATTTAAAAAAATATATTTTTTAACAACATTAAAGAGTTTTTATTCGGGCTCTATTTCAAATAAAATTTTGAAAGTGTAAAAGTATCGATAATAAAGAAAGTTCAAGAACATAAAAGTCGTTCAATCATGAAACCCAAAACAGTGTCAATTACTAAAGAAAACCAAAATAAAAAAAATATAAAGTAGAAGCAATTTGAAGGACATTTCCTTATGGCAGTTTCGCGGAAAAAGATTAAACATAAAAGGGTGAGTATAAACATACCCACTAAGAGACTCACTACTGATCCTGTTAGAAGAAAAATAAAATTGTTAACTTCCTATTGGAGGTGCCCTGCACTTTAAAAGTCTTGTGATCATGTAGGAATACACATAATCAGTCCAATGCCCTAAAGGACACAAATATTAGTCTAGTGCTCTGCAGAAAGCACATGTCAGTCTAGTGCTCTCGAAGAATGCACATGTCATTCTAGTGCTCTCGAAGAATACACAACAGGTGGTGATCCCGTAGGACACCTTCAAGGCACACTACCCAATCGACAAAGCTAACAATTTTCCCTTAGTCTGTTATAAACATTTAATCAATCCATTCCTAGTATAGTCAAACTACTCCATCATATCATCAATCCAACTTAACACACTTACGTTCAATCTATTCAATCTATCACAAAATCAGTTGATACTATAACAACACACCAGACAGTCAAAGATATATATATATACATAACACCTTTCTCAGTTTACAAATACATTATCCATCGTATCTACTTCTATACCAGTCTGGCATAATATACATTTGTCATCATATCTACTTCTACATATATTGGTAAACCATACTAAGTCCAGAGATCCAAACAGTCAACACATTTCAAAACTTTCAAAGAGTCCAGTAATAGAAACCCCTTACTTTAATGTTACTCAAATTTCTCGAACGAAGGAAACCTAATAATAAGAATATGGAACTCAATTACTTTCACAATACTTTCTTTCATTTAATTTCCTCAATGTAAATTCTAGCTTACCAAAGTATTGGCGAATCGAACTCCAACAAATCTACAATTTAGTTGTGAATCCAAAGAACTCAAATGCTACCTTCAAGAATCAATTAACAATTGAACTAATTATCCAAAACTACAACCCAAGGATAATTACAATGTAAAACCACCACACTCACCAATACAACTTACCACAAAAATCCCAAAAATTAGAGTAAAATGGGGGCAACAACTTCGAATAACTAGAATCGACGCGTGTAATAGATCAGATCTAATCAACAAACGAAAAACAAACTTCAGCTTACAACCCATGGCTGGAAGGTGAAGAGCCGCGCGATGGCACTTCAACAGACGCGACGGGCTCAGGTCTGGTCGACGGCTGCTTCAACTAAGTAACAACGCCAGTGAGATGATAGGTCAATCGGTGACGTTACTCATCACCTGGAGCAGAATGTGGTGCGGCGAACGTCGAAGGAGCTACGCGCGAATGAATCACAGCTTGGCTGGAAAACATAGGTGAGACGCGATGCCGAGAGTTCGAACTCACGACGAACGGTGCTTCAGCTTCAACGGAGACGAAGCGATCAATGACGGCGTGGCGCGTTGACGTCCAAGAGTAATATAAAATGGCTAAGGGAGGCAAGCGGCAGTGGACACGGGGAAGAGGAAGAGTGAAGGAGAAAGAGATGGGGTTGCACGTGAATCAATAAAGAATTGATATTTTAATTAATAATAACTAATCTATTATTATTATATTATTATTATTATTTAACCTTTAGTATTAGTATATTTTTTCATAAAAGCCCCTTCACTTCCTGCTAAATCCACACCACAACCAAATTCCTTAAAATCTTAATAAATTAAAAAATTTAGCTTGAGAGAAATACCTTGATATTGGGGGTGTTACATAGTTTCTCTCTAATTTTTTTTCATTCCAATTGTTTTCCACAAACCAATCTCATCTTCGAAGATAGGAAGGTCTCTAACGGGTGGTGTCCCAATTCGGTGGATTATAGATTCAGAGACGTCAACAAGAGTAAGTTCTATGTATCTTTTAATTTAAAAGCATATTTAGTTCTTTATTTAGAACTTTGATTCTAAATATTGTCAATGTACTTGTATTTTGGAATTTTCAAATTAAAATTGATGAATGGTTTTGTAAAGTCTTTCACTGCCAAGAGCTTTTATCCCTTTAGGGCACACATACCAATTAAACTAATGCAAGACCTTTGACAGTAGTTAATGGTAGCATCTCACAAAGTGGAAGTGGTTGGCTTACCAACGGAAGATTTTCAATCATTTCTAGCAGTCCTTTTCTGTTTGAGTATGACCTTCCATATTTTCTGCTATATTACTTATAGCTAATATCAAATGTGCATCTCTGCCATATATGCTAATATCACTGCCTGACTGTCTTGATGTTGAGGCGTTGTTCATTTTTGTTCCCTACACAGAAAGAAAAAAAATTATTGTTGTTTATTTATAATCTAAGCAATTTTAAACAATATAAAGCAGTAACTAATGAATTAAACACTAACAGTTGAGTTTCTACAGTAGATTCTTGAAGATGTGGCTCTTGAACAGATGAATTCTCATGGATGATCACATGTTTGTTATTTTGATGGTCATCATTCTTGTCCAGATTGTGATGACTAGAATCATCACGAAGATCATCATACATGTTGTTAATATCATCAAACAATTGATTCTGATTCTAGTATAGAAAGAAAAAAGGATAATAAAAAAAAATAGTTACAAAATGATCGTGTATCCTTAAGCAAACAATCGTGTAGAATATCTAAACGGTTGTTTTACCAGGGTGATCGATATTTCAGATGGATATGCGATCGTTCATATGTGATATGCGATCGTGTAAAGATATATAAAACTTTGTTCTGTCAGAAGTCGTGCTAAGAAAGAGTTGAAAACTTGTAATAAGATCCATCAAAACTGAAAGATTTTATCAACACGTTCCTGACACAGTAATGCAGTATCAATGAGCATCAAATTACGTGAGATGCGTATTAGAAAATATCTAACTGCTCAGTTAATTTTTTATGGACATCAAATCACCTTTTTTCAAGCTTAAGGAAGGAATGTCGGCACTATATATGTCAGAGTTGTGCATTGCAATGGAAGTGCCAACACGAGGTGATACATGTGTGTCTTTCTGGGATGTAAATGCCACTCCCCGACTAGGACCAGCATAGTCTTAGGGAGAAAGCATGCTAGGAATTGGAGTTGTGTCCTCAATTTCTTCAAGGACTTGAGCATTTCTTCTTACACTAGAATGTCTCTTGTTCAGAGAGTTTATAGGATTTCTCAAGGCCATTTTTGCATACTTAACAGCTCTTGACAACGGTAGAGAGTCTAAATCTACACTTTCAGGGGCTTCCAACTCCACCACTCGCTGAGCCAAAGATAGAGACGAATCATTAATGATCCAGTAAGCAACATGAAACCTTGTAATTTTGGGGTCAACGGTAGTCCCTCCCATTACTAGCTCAACACTCAAACGGAGTCTCCTGTATAAAATATAAAATAATACAGACACAAATAGTGAATGAAATCTTGTGACGTAACAAACATAAATTTTATGTATACTGCAATTTGACTAAATATTGAACAAGAAAGCCCAAGGGAATACACAAAAATCCAACGTTTTTAGGGGTCAATTTGAAAAATGGCAAAACTACTTTTTCTTTTCAATTTTAGCAAACAACATTTTTTGCACGTGCATGGTATTTTATAAAATACCAAAATATTCACCTTCTCCAACTATAATTATTTTGTTTTTACGTTATAATTAATTTATGTTATGTATTTATCAACTTTTAATTAATTTTTACTTGAAATAGATACATCAACTCATATCATAACTTTTCTCTTAAAATCTCGGGACTCAACTAATTGATTCAACATTTTAATAACATTATTCAATCTTACTAATTTCAAAATAACCTAATTGAATTTGAATTTCAAAATAACCAAATTGAATTTCAAAATTACAAAATTATTATTTTTTAGAATTTGAGAATCTCAACGATAGATTTTATATCAAAATAACCTTCTCTCAAAATAATTTTAATGACTTGAATATCAAGATAATTAAATTATTATTTTAAAATTGGAAGAAAAGCATAAAAAGCGCACACGCCCACTCAGGTACACACGCACACGCGTGTATACGCACACACACCCACACACACACGCACAAACGCGCACACGTGAACACACTCCACGCACACGTAGACACACACACCCATGCACACGTGGACACGCGCATACGCACACACGTACGCACTCGCGCACACGCACGCACACACGCACATATGCACAAAGATGTATAAATGAATTAAAATTAAAAAATAACTACAATAATTGTGTTTAGAAAGAGTTTTAAACCATGTTCATTTGACTTAATAACATTGATTAAATTATAATTTCTATCAATATTGGCTTAAAAGTGTCATTCGTGTAATTATTTCAATATAATGCGGTCTTATCCAATTTTACCAACAAAAAACAAATCGAATATGGATCAGTAGATCTACACTCTTTGTCATAAGAGACATAACAACGTTTTTAGGGGTCATTTTGAAAAATGAAAAAAACTACTTTTTCCTTTGAATTTTAGCAACTAGCATTTTTTGCACGTGCATGGTATTTTATAAAATACCAAAATATCAACATTCTTCAACTGTAATTATTTCGTTTCTACATTGTAATTAATTTATGTTATGCATTTATCAGCTTTTAATTATCTTTTACTTGAAATAGATACATCAACTCATATCATAATATTTTTCTTAATATCTCGAGACTCAACTAATTAATTCAACATATAAATAACTTTATTCAATCATACTAATTTCAAAACACACACGCACAAACGCGCACAAATGCACACAAACACACCTATCCACACGCGCACAAGCACACACACATGCACAAACGCACACACGTAAACACATACGCACACGCGCACAAACATGCACGCCGAGCACACCCACACACCCAAGCACACACGCAATAGCCCGCACACACACGCACGCACAAACACATACAAACATGCACACACCCACACACACATGCACACGGACACTCGCACGAACGCATGCACATACACATACGCACACCTACCTACACGCGCACACGTACACACGCACATATGCATAAAGATGTATAAATGAGTTAAAATTTAAAAACAACTACATTAATTGTGTTTAGAAGGACTTTTAAACTATGTTCATTTGACTTAATAACATTAATTAAACTATAATTTCTATCAATATTGGCTTAAAAGTGTCATTCGTGTAATTATTTCAATATAATGCGATTTTATCCAATTCTATTAGCAACAAACAGGTCGAATATGAACCAGTAGATATACACTCTGTCATAAGAGATATAGCAACCTTTTTATGGGTCATTTTGAAAAATGGCAAAACTATTTTTTTTTTAATTTTAGCAAATAACATTTTTTGCACGTGCATAATATTTTATAAAATACCAAAATATCCACATTCTCCAACTAAAATTATTTTGTTTCTATGTTGTAATTAATTTATATTATGCATTTATCAGCTTTTAATTATTTTTTACCTGAAAAAGATACATAAACTCATATCGTACTTTTTTCTTAATATCTCGGGACTCAACTAATGGATTCAAGACTTTAACTTTATTTAATCTTACTAATTTCAAAATAACCTAATTGAATTTGAATTTCAAAATAGCAAAATTATTATTTTTCAGAATTTGATAATCTCAGCAATAGATTTTGTATCAAAATAACTTTAATTGAATTTCAAAATTAAAAAATATCAACTTATTCACTATCTTTATCTCACAATAATATTAATGGCTTGAATATCAAGATAATTAAATTATTGTTTTAAAATTGGGAGAAACTCAACATTAAAAAATATCAACTTATTCACACACAATCACACTCGCACACACACAATCACACGCGCACACACACATACACTTGCATGCGCGTGCACCCATACACGCACACACACACGCGTGCACACAAGCACACACACACGAACGTACGCACACACACACAAACGCACACATGCACACACACACACCAAACAACACGCACACAAATGCACACGCACACACCTACTCATGTACACATGTATGTGCGCATACACACACCCAAGCACACGTGGACATGCGCACACGCGAGCGCACACACACGCACACTGATGGTTCAATTTCATCAATAGTTCCTATTTTTGCTGACAGTTCATTTTTTGCCATCGATAGAGGATCTTCCGACAGACCTATGTGACGGTGTGTGTTGACAGCTTAATTTCGTTGGCAAAAGAAAAGTCGATTAGTTTTTGAAGATTTACTGACGATATTTGTCATCGACAAAGGGTAAATTTCTTGTAGTGCATGTACATCAAACATATCAAATTTGTTAAGTGTACCAATGAAGTATAACAAGTTTATTAGTGGTGTATCAAGTGTATCAAACTTATAAGTGAAGTCTTTAAGTGTATCAAACTAATCAAGTGTATCAAGGCCTCAGGGGTATCAAGTGTATCAAGAAGAATCAAGTGTAACGAGAAGTATTATGTGAAACGAGAAGTATTATGTGTATGAAGATGTTTCAGGCGTGTATCAAAAAGTATCGAGTGTATCAATGAGTACCGAGTGCATGAATTGTATCTATCAAATGTATCAAGTGTATCAGTAAAAAGTATCAAGTGTATCAAGAGGTATTAGGTGTATCAGACGTGTATAAGGTGTATCAAATGTACATCAATAACGAGGGCATTTGTGACATTTTACCTCTTGATGTGTGAGCTGGTCTTTGTTTTTGTCACTTTCTCAAATAATAAAATATGTGTTCTATGGACTTAATTATTATAACTTATTTTGCCATTTTCGCAAGTGTCCCTTAATTGTAATACATGTATATGTGACATAATCTAATCAAACTAACTCATAAATGGACTTAATCGATCTCATGGACCACAAATTCTTCAATTACTTGCAAATTTGGTGAGTTCCTTCAAACGGTGGGCGAAGAGCTTAATTTTAAGAGAGAGGAAAAGTCATGAAGAGTATTTGCTAGAGAGGGGGGAACGTCGCCAGAGAGCATTTGCGAGAGAGAAAGACAGCGACGATGTGGGATGAAGTAAGGCATTGGTGAGTGAATGTAATAAATTTAATATTAATTATATGATCAATACTTTACACATATATATTGGTATATCAGTCAATAACAGTAGTAAGACAAATTATAAAATATAAGGGATAAAAGTCCTACACATGCATGTATGGTATACTATCTTGATAGCAAAAAGGAGATCAATATTCAGTAAAAATACATAACAGAAACTGGAGAGGAAAAAAACTAAAATAGAATATGCGGGGGAAGGCTAGCTAGGAAATGCATACATAGCAGAAAATATGGTTTGAAGGAGGGTGAGAAGAATGAGGAAAGTTGCAGCTAGCAATGATAACTTTCGCCTTGTTCCAATAACCTTATTTTGCCTTGCTCCTCTGTCTCTTGCAATTTACACATAAAGCTTTGGCGATTTTACCAAAGTGGGAAGCAGCTAAGGGGACGAAGGTATATTCGGAGAGATATTGTTAAACAATTGTAAAAAGTAAGGCCAAGAAGAGAGGTCCAATAAAATTCAGCCACCTCTCACATAGTAATTGAAATAGTCTAGCAACTTCAACCATTTCCCTCACAGAGAAGAAGAAGACCATAGCCACTCGAGGCTTTTGCATAGACAAACACCAAGAAGATGGTGTCTGGTTCCGTATCTGTGCTAAGCGCGTCGTTGTTGACGCCAGACATCACACCTTGGAAAGGCTCTCTTCCATTATATATAGCCAAAGAACTTCCGAATTATTGAAAATAAATATTTTAAACAATTTTATATTCTCCTTTAATTTATATTCACTTTTGTTAGAAGCTATTTCTTCTTCATTTTTCTCACGAAAATCACATAATTTATTTACTGCTCTTGTAAATGTGTAATGATTATTTTATCATTTCATGTGAACAATATGATTTTGTTACCATTTACTCTCTTTGCTTTTTACTATTGAAATCTCCCTAACTATAAACTAATTGCACAATTTTGCTCCTAATATACGATCATGTAGCAACCTATAAGCCAAGAGTAAAAACAAGAATCAATTGAAGAGGGAATAAATTGATATATATCACCCTGGAAGATGAAATATACATGAAAGAGGGAATAAGTTGATACAAAAACCAATCACCATTCATCATATATGAACAAAATATGTAATGAAATGCTTGGAATGAAACATGATGAAATAATTTTCATTAGAATAAAATAAAGGGTAAGAAAATGTATCCATACCTTCGGATGGTATTCAGAAACAATCATCATAAGCAAATTCTGAGTAACGACACCAAAAAACTGAACTACTTTAGGATGACGGATCTTTTCCAATAATGTCAACTCATGTTTGAATGCATTTATGTAGGAAATTCAATAAAATAATTAAGAAACCTTGCAATATGTGAGAGATATACGAACTTCAAACAAATTTTACAAGTTTCAGCAAAAATTTTCAAACAACTTTTAAAGTTTAAGCAAAAAGTAACCGTAAGTAGGAAGGGGAGCAAAAGTGGGGTCTCGAATTAATTCTGAAAAATTAGTAGGCTTTCAAAATTTAGGTTCTAGAAGTAGAATTATTGCCGAAAAATAAATAATTGCATCATTCAAATTGAATCATACATATCAGGATATTATATTCTCCACAACGTATAATGGAGTATAAACATAAAGTTTCTATATACAAAGCTATGTATCTCTACCCTTGACTTCTCTTTCTCTCTTTCTACCTTTTTTATCCTTTCTTTCTCCCATTCACTCAATACACTTGCAAGAACCTTCATTTTTTTTGTATTTAAATTTTCTTGGCACCATCCTTTTTTTAATTATCAAGGCTTTGTTATTGTGTACCAGTATTGTGTCGTGCCTCCTTCACTTCTCATCATCAGTTTTCATGTCACATCTCTACCTTGTCAATTTTCGTTTTTCACTCAGCTTTCTTTCTTCTTTTGTCTTCACTACTTTCTTCGCTCCTTCTTTCTCAAGCTCTAACTTTGCTATTATCAACCAGTCTCAAATGACCATTGGAAAACCTATAGCCCACTGAGAGGCAGCCAATATAGTAATGCCTCTAATGATATAACTCCAATGAAATCAAAAGTTCTTCTTTAAGATTTGGAAAAATATATTAGATAAAGCATAATTAGTTGAAAAAGAACCTCAAAATTTTGTGTTAAATGACTACAATTTCAACGTATAATATGCCATATTGACATCATATTTTTCCTACAAAAACATATTAACTAAAATAAGCACATAAACACGAAAATGCACTAAGTGTTGGTTAACATACACTACCTTGAAATATGACAAAGACTTTATTTCTCCCAACCAGACAGCATAATTAGGAGGTAGTTTGGGAGCAAACAGAATTGACTTAATTTCCACTAGCAATATCCTATAAAAATTTCAAATTCTTGAAATATGGAAACCAGTGGAAGTTTTAGGGGAATGAAGTATAACCTCTAAATACAGAAGGACGACATAAAGGGGAATGAAGACTCAAAAGAAGGACGACTTTTTCGTACAGAAGGACGACAATTTTGAGGGACAACGAATGACGATTAGGGATCTCGTACTCAGTGGATGGTGAACGACTGAAAGCGAAGGATCTAGTACGCATTTTCGGAGAGGGTGTGGTGAATGCGGACGGACGGACGGTGAACACGGCAGAAGTGAGAGATCCTCACAGAGAACTTGGCATTTTCGAATGCGGTAGAGACAAGTCTAGGGCTTCGAAGGATTCAACCCAAATATTTTCTTTTATATATAAATATATATTTAATAACACTTGACGTTTTTAAAACGTCAAGAAAAACGATCTTACTTGACGTCTAAAAAACATCAAGAAATTTTAAAAATAACTCTTCTCCGGCTTTTTATAAAAATTCTTGACGTTTTAAAACATAAAGAATTTTTAAGATATTTCTTGACGGTTTTAAAATGTCAAGTAAAAGTACATATTACTTGACGTTTGAAAATTTTGAAGAATGTTGAATATATAAACATTCTTGACGTTTTAAATGATAGAACTAAGTCATGCACAGCGGAAAAAGAATCGAATTTCTACCCTAATTGCCACAATTAACATCTAACCATAAACTAATCAAATTAGGGTTTTAAGAAGTATTACCTTTGAAGCTTTCCAAAGGTTTGATGTCTTCTTACCAATTCTACCCGAGACCACCACTAGTACTCAACTGCTATCCTCTAGACAAAGAACCGGGTTGTGGGACCCAATTTTGGTGTAGAAAGTAATGGAGATAAAATGAGATTGGAAGCTTTCTTTTTTCTTTTGTTGAGATTATGAAAATGATAAAAGAGGCAAAAGTCCTTCAACATTTGAAAACATCTCTATTTATAGCCTAATTACATGCAAAAATGCATGCAATTCAATTGCCAAATCTCAACACCTAATATTCCACTAACAATTAGTGGAACTTAGTGGGCTAGGTGTCTATATCTCATATAGCCACATATCCCACTAAGAGTTAGTGGGATTATCCAACAAAATGTTGGATTTTCCCACTAACTTAGTCCAAGGGTAAAATGGTCATCAGATTTTTCTAGTCAAAAGTCAAACTTTGACTTTTCTAAGTCAAAAGTCAATATTTTGACTTTTTTCCATTTTGTCCGTCTTGACTAATTCCAACCTCCCGAGCATGAATCCGCATTCATTTTTCCAAAATTCAAATCACATTTGAATATAAGGCCGGTCAAAGTTTGACTTTTCAAAGTCAAAAGTCAACATTTTGACTTTTTACTATTTTTGACCAATTCCGAGCTTCTTAGTATGAATCTGCATTCATACTTATAGTATGTAAAACATAAAGCTCTATTTCTAATTAGAAGACCGACGATTATATCACTGTATATGTCGGTTTTCCTTTCTTCTCCCTATTCGAACAATTCGACTTATTTCATCACACTGTTCTAAGTTTAATCCATATGAGCTAGCAGAGGAACCTAATGGACCTATAGATCATGGGCTCCAACGATTCAAGATTAACTAGCTAAACTCTTTTAAACCGAGTTAATCAACATTCGTTAACTAACGGGTCATTCCACTAAAGTCCCGTAGTTGCACTCCCCTCACTATAGATATATTTGTGTCCATTTGATAAAACCATAATCAGTAAGTTAATCCTTCACAGGTTGCTCGTAACCTTGGCTGGGTCAAAATACCGTTTTACCCCCAAGATTACATCTTGCTCCTTAAGTCCCACTAATCCACTATTGAACAATTGGTTTAAGGTTCAACCTATAAACTTAATCCCTCTCGGGCCAATGAGAGGGTGGGGCCCCTTGTTCAAGACTTGGATTCAGTGCTTAAGAGAGCAACCTATCTACTAACCCTAAAGCGGGTAGGAGTGAATTCCATCTTGTACCCTATGTTCCCAGCTATCCACCCGATCTTACCCCTGAAATGGGAGGCTTATTGGGCCAACGCTGATGAGCTGCCCTCACCTATGCAGATCTAAGGATAATCTCGTATGAACAGGAGTTCATAGTTAACTCAGGATTAAGACTAAGTTACCTAGGTCATCAATAATTGAGATAGTCAGTTTATTTCATATACTATAGACTATTTAGGCTATATACTCGAACTTGATCCACGTTTATGTTTACACATAAAGTTCAAGTTTATTCAAAAAATAGCCTTGGAACTTTGATTTATTGGATTTAAGATTATAATATTTAATTTCTCAATAACAACTTTATTGAATAGAATATGATTTACAAACTACGAGTTTTAGGACAAAAAATTCCAACAAACTCCCACTTGGACTAAAATTCCTAGTGGTATGAGAGATGTGGTGTGAGAGAATATATATGAAACTAGGGCACATGGCCAATAAGTCTCCCACTTGTCCTAGTTTACAAACATCGTACACCTAAACTGTGTAGGTGACCCTCAAACACTTTAGCCGTGAGGGCTTTTGTAAAATGATCAGCTTCCATTGTGGAATCAGCTATACAAGTTTGCTTTATGCTTCTCCAAACTACTGCTCCTCCATTTAGAGTAAATACTGATTCTGATGTAGACTTTCTAACATCTTTATTAGTTTGGAAATCCGAATCAGTGTATCCAGTAAGGATCATATCCTTTGTACGATACATGAGCATGTAGAATGTTTTTAACGGCTGTCCAGTGATCACGTCCATGATTGGATTGATACCTACTGACCATCCCTACTGAGTAGCAAATGTCAGGTCTAGTACATAACATTGAATACATTAAACTTCCAACAGCGGAAGCATAGGGAATATATCCTCAACTTCTTGAGGTGTCTTAGGACATTGTTCCTTTGACAAATGAATTCCATATCTGTACGGCAGCAGACCCTTTTTGGAATTCTGCATTTTATATCTAGACAACATTTTGTCTATGTAAGATGCTTGAGACATGGCTAGTGTTTTGTTCTTACGGTTTCGAACAATTTGGATTCCGAGAACGTATTGTGCATCTCCCAGATCTTTCATTTGAAATTGCATAGCTAGCCATTTCTTGATATCAGGAAGATATCCTAGTCATTTCCAATAAGTAGAATATCATCTACATATAAGACTAAAAAATGCTATAATGGAATTGACGACCTTTTGTAAACACAAGGCTCGTCAACATTTTGTTCAAAGCCATAAGATTTTGATCGCAATATCAAATCTTATATTCCAGGATCTAGAAGCTTGTTTTAATCCATAAATGGATTTTTTAAGCTTACAAACCTTTTGTTCTTGATCTTGTTTTATAAACCCCTCTGGTTGAGACATATAGATGCTCTCTTCAAGATTACCGTTCAAAAAAGCTGTCTTGACATCCATCTGCCAAATTTCATAATCATAAAAAGTGGCGATGGATAAGAGTATTCTAATTGACTTTAACATGGCAACGGGAGAGAAAGTTTCCTCTAGTCTACTCCCTCTCTCTAGGTATAACCCTTTGCCACAAGTCGAGCCTTAAAAGTCTGTACTTTACCGGCATGGTCTCGTTTTCTCTTGTAGATCCATTTACAACCAATAGGTTTTACGTCATTTGGTTGATCTACTAGAGTCCAGACATAATTAAAGTACATAGACTCCATTTCGAGGTCCATGGCTTTGATCCATTGGTCACGATCTACATCTTTCATTGCCTGTTTATAGGTTAATGGATCCTCTATGCCATCATCAGGTATGACGACTTGAGTTTTAATTAAACCCAAATAGCGATCAGGCTGATGAACAACCCTCCCACTACGTCGAGGCTCTCTCAACTGTTGAGAAGGATGTGATTGACCAGATTTCCTAGTCTTATCAACTACCTTAGTGGATGAACTAGGTTTATCTATAGCACTTTTGGAAATTTCTTTTAATACTAGTTTACTACGAGGTTGATGATCTCTGATGTGGTCTTCCTCTAAGAATGTGGCATTTGTTTGACACAAATATTTTATTTTCTTGAGGATCATAAAACAAACCACCTCTTGATTCTTTTGGATAACCTATGAAAAAGCATAATTTTGAACGATGTTTCAATTTCTTAGGATTTTGTACCAACACGTTTGCTGGACAACCCCAAATTCTAAAATGACGTAAACTGCCTTTACGCCCTTTCTCTAGCTCATAAGGTGTTTCTGAAACACTTTTAGAGTGAACATTTTTCAAAATATAAGCAGCTGTTTCTAAAGCATATCCCCAAAAAGAATCTGACATCTGAGAAAAACTCATCATAGAGCGAACCATGTCTAACAAGGTCCAGTTTCTTCTTTCTGATACACCGTTCTGTTGAGGTGTACTAGGTGCAGAGAGTTGTGACTGGATTCCATTTTCTATTAAATTGTCTCGGAATCGTGAGTCCATATACTCTCCACCTCGATCTGATCGAAGTATTTTTATTGTTTTACCTAATTCGTTTTCTACTTCAGCCTTATATTCTTTGAACTTTTCAAGGCTATTAGACTTATGATGTATTAGGTAAATATGACCATACCTTGAATAATCATCAATGAAGCTAATGAAATATTCATATCCACCTCGAGTTTTGACATTCATTGGTCCACAAAGGTCCGAATGTACGAGCTCTAAGGGTCCTTTGGCTTTTAGACCTTTTCCAGTAAAAGATCTCTTGGTCATTTTTCCTTCAAGACAAGATTCACAAGGAGGTAAAGAGTTATCTTCTAACGGACTTAGAAGCCCACTTTTAACCAATCTCCCAATCCTATTGAGATTTATGTGACCAAGTCTTAAGTGCCATAAATAGGCATTAGAAGAAACTTTTTGTCTTTTATTCTGAGTGTCAGCTATTCTGAATATTTCAGTATTTAAGACAAAATTTGCTCTAGTTGGTCTTAACTTATATAAGTTGTCTTCAAGTATAGCAGAACAAACTAGAATACCTTTATAGAAAATGAACGCTTCATTAATTTCAAAAGATATTCTATACATTTGTTCCAAAATACAAGAGATAGATATTAAATTTCTTTTCATTTGAGGTACATATAAGACATTCTTAAGTATGGCATATCTATCTCTAAAAACAACTTTAAATCTCCCACTGCTGAAGTTGAGACCATCTCTCCTGTTCCAACCTTGAGAGTGATCTCGCCTTCTGAAAGCTTTTTCAAGAACTATTTTCCTGAAATGAGAAGCAAATATGGTTTAGTGGCTCCTGAATCTAGTATCCAGGTACAATTTTCATATTCCACTAAACATGTTTCTACAACTAGTAAATCATATTTACCTTGTGTTTCCTTCTCTGCCTTTTTTTCTGCAAGGTATTTTGGGCAGTTTCTTAACCAGTGCCCGTTTTGGCCACAATGGTAACACTTACCTTTTCTGCACCTTTTCTTACCCTTGTTCTGTTTGGGAGTCTTTCCCTTTCCCTAGGATGACCTATATAACTTAGTCTTAATCTTGAGTGTATTATGAACTCTTGTTCGCGAGAGATTGTCCTTTGATTTGTACGAGTGAGAGTGGCTAGATCGCCGACTCAATAAGCTTATCATTCACTACTACAAAAACAGACTCTCTTGACGTTTTTAAACTGTCAAGAATCACTATTCTTGACAGTTTTAAAACCGTCATTGAAGCCAGCGTCAAGAAAGTCAAAGTTCTTGACGGTTAATAAAACGTCAAGAATAGCGATTCTTAACAGTTTATAAACGTCAAGTATACAAATATTCATGACAGTTAAAAATCGTCAAGTGAATGAGTATTCATGACATTTAAAAACTATCAAGAATGTAATTTATGACATTTAAAAACGGTCAAGAACACAATTGTTTATGACGTTTAAAAAACGTCAAGAATTTACTTGTTAATGACATTGAAAAACCGTCAAGAATGTATTTGTTTATGACATTTAAAAAACGTCAAGCTTGTTTCATTTTTTTTCTAAATTATAATTTATTTATATTTTTTTCCTGTATTGTCTCTATAATTCCTGTAGTGTGGCCCAACAATCTCATAAATATGCACGAGTACAATTCCAAAACTTTAACATATATTAACATTTAATCATATATGTATGGACATTTCGAAAACTTTACATGTTTGTTCGATATTGTCATATACAAAACACTACTTCAGTCAACCCCAATCTAATATGATAATCCCAAAATTACAAAACCAATCCAACTATGCTATTCCAAAAATCACAAGACTACAATTCTAGTTCAAGAAACAAAAATCTTAATTAAAGAAGCTTTGAAACTCAATGATCTTGGATGAATTTGACTTCAAATACAAACTTGGATTCCACAACCTAAACCAAAATAAAATAATATATCAAGTTAAGATGGATTCACATAGCAACATTTTATCAAATGGTTGCAATGTTTCAAATAAGCAACAATTAAAATTCACATATCGATTTGGCATCTATCAATATACAAACTAAAAAGTACCTAAATGTCAATTATTTACCCAATAAGGCTAACTAAGTAACCAACGTCTAATATGTTTTGCAATGAAAAGGGTTGCCATATTGTTAATTTGGCCATATTGTGAAGGCAACCTCTTAGATGTGTTTGTGAGAAATGAAAGAAATACCAAAATAAGTATGGACTAAGATAGTATCAAATAAAGTTAAAGTTGAATTTTAAAGCTCTATTTTTTTCAAGATTGAGAAATTTCAGCTAAAGAGGAAAACACTAAGGACAACCAAGCAAAAAAGTCTAACAAATATCAAAAGAGAACATGCAGGAAAGAAAGAATGTAAATAAGGTTTTATCCGCACCAAGTAAAAAAGTCTAACAAGTATCAAAAGCTTTATAAGTTGTACTAGAATTCAAAGCTCTAAACTCTAAAGAATGTAAATTTCTTTGAAGAAATTTGTGTATAAAGGTCACACAGTTGAAAATTCAATACCTTTTCAAGAATGTTGTTGAGAAGATTATTGTGATGAATCTTTGAATCCAAATTATGGAGACAAGATAAATAAATGAGTTCTGATTCTAACTGACTGAATGAGAGTTAAGAAAATAAGAACATTGGAGTTGAATTATCAACATTTATTTTAATCAAACTTACGATAGCAAACCAAATTATAGAGAGAGATCAAATGCTAGGATAAAGGAATAGTCTTACATTTGGTGATTTCCCAAATGTTGTGGTAGTCACGAGAGTTATTCCACTCGAATTGTCTTAGACAAGAGGCTTCCATTCAGCAAGTACTGGTGAGAATTAAAGTGGAATGACAAACTTAAAAACACCTAATCTTTAACAAACTTTTCTGACTTTTTGCAATTATTTTTTAACACAAGATATCAAAACACACTTAAAAACCATAACAACCAATTACCATAAAACGCTGTCCAATAACAATAATTGGGTCAACCCAAACATCAATAAATTCTTGGGAAAGGTTGTGGACTAGACCTTCACCATCTTGCCCCTAAAGCAAGTTAAAGCTTAAGGAAAGAACACAGTAGAAACAAAAATCATAAACTCATCAGTTAGATAGTATTGGTGGTCAAAACCTCAAGGTCTCACTTCTTCCATTTTATATTACCAAATTTGAAAATGATTTTTAATATATGATCATTCCTTGAAACATGTTGGTGTACAAGTGTGAATGAAACTAAATCAAGTTTGTGTTTTATGTTATTGTTTTTGACAGTATATTTATGTGTTATGCAATCCATGAGAGTATATTTATGTGCTATGCAATCCAGAAGGGGGAATGCAACTATACCTAATTCATAATTGTATTTGGAACACTAATGATTTTAGCACAAATTCCATCTTTCCATTCTCTAAGACATATAAACCTTATCTCCCTCACTCTATACCTTGGCTATAGTGCTCTTGCAACATATTAAAATTCTCGTAATTAAAAATTCATACACAATTTAAATTAAATTAAACATCAAGACCCTGACGAAGATGAATCTCTGTTCATTTTTCTTTTTATTAACAAACAAAAGTTTTTAGGTCCACTTATTTCAACAACCTCCTCAAGGATCCTTAATTATCTCTATCCAAGTTCATAACCACTCTAGTCATGCAAAGATTAAGGTTCATGGCCAATCAACAATTAATCTGTGATTAAGATATTATGAACGCTATTCACATAAAAACATGAAAAGATTAAGAGCAAATAATCAGATGCATTACATAGAATAATTCATAAACTTTGTCTACATCTATCCCTAGGATTAAGAGTTTAGCTACCCCATACTTCACAATCTAAAACACAAAACTCAATATAATACCCATAACAAAAATTCAAGGAGATGAAAAGCTAGTGATTCGTATTATTATAATACTGTGTATAACAGTATGTGTTTTTTAATATTCTCTGTTTCCAGCTCCAGTGTACCAAAATATTATCACAAACTCCACAATCCTTCTCTTTCCAATCCCTAAACTAACCAATGAATCATATTCGCACGCTTGGTAGCCTTGTTCAAAATATTATATATTACAATTATAATAACTTGTATCCCCCCTTTCAAGCCTAAAATGCAAAACCTTTCTTCCATTCTCTAAGGCATATTTCCTCTTCTTTAATTTTGCATTCCAATTTTAAATTACAAATTACAAATTTTAATCACAAAGGAAAAAGGAAAATTATTACCTTTAGAAAGGGAAGAAAATGAATGAGTAACCATGAAGGATTTGGAAACGAATAGAGGTTTAGCGAAAGTGGAATGCGACAGAAGGATGGTGAACGTGTTTACTCGTTTTCGAACAGAGAATGTGTTTACGCATTCCGAACGGTGAACAGATGGACGCAAATCAACGAAGGTGAAGGGAACGCAAAGCAGACGAACGGTGACGGACGATGAACGCAAATGAATGAAGGTGAATGCTTATGAACGCGAAGGGAAGTCTTTTTCGGCGATGAACGCAGATGAATGCACAGATGAACGCGAAGGGAAGGTTAGGTGAACGACGCTTTTGATTTCGGGTGGAGAAGGGACAAAGTCGTGGCGAATTAGGTTTAATTAAGAAAAGGGGAAGTGATCAAATTGAAACGTTGTGTTTTGTAAAAGAATATTAACACAATAACTTTTTAGAAATTTCTTGACGTTTTTAAAACGTCAAAAACAAATTAAAATTTCTCTATGATTTTTTAGAATTATCTTGACGTTTTAAAAACGTCAAGAATTTTTTATAAATTTCTTGACGTTTTTAAAAATGTCAAGAACTTTTTAGAATTATCTCGACATTTTAAAAATGTTAAGAATTTGTTAAAACGTCGAGGAAAACTATATATTATTGACGTTTATGTTGAATTCATGAACATTCTTGACGTTTTTTAAACGTCAAAAAATTATTAGATATTTCTTGATGTTTAAAAAATGTCAAGAAAAAATACATCTTACTTGACGTTTAATTGCACAAAAAACGTCAAGCAAAAAACGTCAAGAAAGTTGAAAATTGGCCTTTCATAAAAATTCTTGACGTTTTTTTATTTGAAATCACATCTTTCTTGACGTTTTTTCTCAAAAACATCAAGAAAGGAAAACTACAACCGTCAAGAGAGCCTATTTTTGTAGTAGTGATTTTGGGGACAAGACTGAGTGGGGAGTTGGGATTATAATTGCACAAAATGGAATTCACTCATTTCCTACTTTAGGGTAAGTAGATGAATGTTAGCTTAAATGGTGTCTCCAAAACTTGAACAAAGGGCACGTACCCTCTCTATGACATGAGAGGGGTTTTTGTTTATTAGTAGGACCATAAACAAGTTGTTCATTAGAGGAGCACTGGTTTTTAAGGATTAGAGGTAACATAGGGGTAAAGCGGTAAATTGATCCAACTGGTGTTACAAACACTCGTGAAGGACTAACTTACTATTATTGGTCTATATTCGTGGACACAGAAATATATTTTTAGTGAGAAGAGTTCAGTTGTGAGTCTTTAGTGGAGTGTACACACAACTAACGAATATTGATTAATGTGGTTAATGAGTTTAGCCAATTAATCTTAGATCGTTGTAGCTTCTAATCTGTAGGTCCATTAGGTCCATTTCCTAGCTCGTAAAGGGTGATGAGATTTATTTACATTGGTTGTAATTTAAAATGTTTAAATTTAACTTGGGAATTAGTATAATGTATAGTGATACATTATAATATAAAGTTTATCAAACTTTACTATATAAATTTAACTTTGGGATGATTCAAAATTAATTTATGAGAGATAAAATATTTGAATGAGTCCAAATATTAATTTAATGTGAATTGGATTCATATTAAAATTATTGAGAGAAACTTATATTTGAATATGATTCAAAATTAATATAAGTTAAAAATATGATAAATAATTTAGTGTTATTAGTTAATTGGAGAATTAATTAATAGTTTAGTTTAATATTATTTAATTAAATTCGATTTCATTAATTATTAACTAATTGATTAATGTTTAATTAATCAGTAGATTTGAAATATATATTAATTTAATTATTTGTAAATTAATAGAAGAAAAGAGAGTTATAATATCTAGAAGAAAACAATTTTCTTAAAAAAATGAATTAATAAAAAAAGAAAAAATAAGGCTAACGCTATTGCTGTTTGCAAAAAGAAAAGAGTTTCTCTCAAATATCTCTAAACTTTTTCCCATCCCAATTGGTTCCACAAACCAATCTCATCACAGAGGTACTCTTTGCAATTTAAGCTCTCTTTGCAATGGACAGTCTTCAAAGTTTTTTTTAACGATGTTTCCAATGCTTTCCTTTCTCTCTCATGTTTAATAAAACCAATTTCTCTTAAAACCTGTAGGGAGGCTACATCGTATCGAATTTCATACAACTGACGTGTTCATCGAGTTACAACAAGTGCCGCACAATAGTCTGTTCCGTGTTTGAAAAGTTGTGAGTGTGACACGCTGCACATGAGGTTAGAACGAGACATGGCAAGGCAAGCCCTACGCGCGCTGCCAACTTCTGCCACAATATTTTGTACGCAAGCTAATGTCTTTGGGCTGTTTTTGTGGTTTTTGGAAATTTTAAGCAAAGTTTTGATATTTTTATGATCAACGGGAATTAAATGGAATTATTTCCCATTATTTTTCATTATTTTAGATCTGAAGGAGATCGAACAAGTTTATAAGACAAGGGTCCAAGCTACTCTCTATAAGTGACAAAAATGAGTTTAAAGTTGATTTCTAAACATGAATTTACTATCAAATGTTTCAAGCATGCTTTGATGTTTGAATATTTGAGGATACTGACATATAAAGTATTTCCAAAGCATGAATTTAGAAACATTTTGGTAAACATGTTTTTATTGATGAATTTACTAATGAAAATTATAAGCAATTATGATTGTGCTAAGTTTTCAAAATGTTTAAGCTTGAAAATAATATTAGCATGTTTTAGTCTATACCTAAAATATTCGAGAGATTTATAGCAACCCTTCGGGAGAGATTTTCTTGTGCATAGAGGTCATTTGATTTGGATATTCAGTAAATACCTAGCTTTCCATCATTGGTATTAGATAAGAGATGAAGACTTCTAAAGATGCTTAGTTTCCCATCTCAAGGGACGAGAGCCTGTACGAATGCCTAGTTTTCCATCTCATTGTAGTTATAACGAGATAGGGCACAATTGATGCCTAGAGTTTCATCTCGTAAGTATCGTATCACGGGATAGGGCTTCTATGCCTAGTTTATTGTTTTTCGTCTCGACGATTCTAGGTATAGCAACTGAAAGGGAAAGTTTGAGATAAGTTGTTTGAGTTTGATTTCATTTATGTTAAGAGTTAATTGTTAAATACTTATTATTTCAAAACGATGTTTTATAAAACAATCACTCATTGGGCTATTTAGCTCACTCTTTGGATAAATATCCCCATATGGATTACGTTGTTTGGAAAATTAAACTGTGCTTTAGTACTTCAAAGAAAACTTCCCTCCCATGTCCTCTCACCTCATGTCTGCCCCATTTGTGTTGATAACATGAAAAATATTTAGCACCTTTTAATTGACTATGTCTTTATATCGAAATGTTGGTTCCATCTTCTCCAAACATTCAATATTTGTTGGGATTTTTTGCTCAATCAAGGCTTATTCTTCTTTGTTCTCGACCTGCTACCTATGATTTATGATTTTTTTTTGACATATTATTTTATGATTTTGTTTGGTTTTATATTTGTGGCTTTTTTTTTGTTTTTTTTTTTTTTTTTTGAAAAGGAGACAACCTCTTTATTAATATTAAAATAATAATAATAATTAGACAAAAGCTCATAGTACAAGAGAGTTATACAATGAATATGTAACCATGGATCAGGGGGGCACCTTGGCATCTCAACTAGGTTGACACCCCCATAGCACCCTCATCATATCCAACCAAGCTAAAACCCATAACAAAGGAGTAATGTCCAAAGGCAAAACAAACACAAAAAAAGCCTTCTATTTGTGGCTTTTGGTTTTGATCTTGTGTTGTCGCTTTTTGGATGTGATGAGGGCGCTAAGGGGGTGTCAACCTAGTTGAGATGTCCAGGTGCGTCTGTTGATCCTCTATCCTATTGCTCTTTGTATAATCCTCATGACATTGAGCTTTGTCTCTTCATTTTTCAATATTAATAATAGTGAAACTCATATCCTCTTTTTTTTTTAAAAAAAATATGGTTAATTTGATAAAAGTGTTGCTAGCAGAGATTTGGTTTGAGCACAACCAACACATTTTCCATGATAACAAAAGGGATTTGCGTGGTGAAAATAGATCTATTAGATCTCTTGGAGCAATAAAAAAGAAATAAGATCTTTATGTGAAAGTCGAACTTTTCTTTATGGAGCATTGTGAAGAAAGGCCTTTACTTTTGGGCAACATTGGAATTGGGGCATGGTTGTGCGCTTATTATCAAAAGTTGCCCCTAACGATCAAACTGGTTCACTGTTGCGAACTGGTGGGTTAGTTTAGGACATGTCATTATTCTTGAACCTTCAGATAAATCTCCTTATCTTAGGGAATTAAAAGTTGTTCAACACAGGCTTGAAACAGACATGTATAGGGCTTCTGTATTTTCCCATAAGGAGCCAATGATTGATTATATATTGGTCTGTTTTGCAAAGGGAAAGATGTAACGACCCAACTTTTCTAGGTAAGTCGAGGTCATTAATTTTTAACAAAAGACTTTGGTTGATACAAAATGAAACGTAAGTCAATTGAAAAACAAATTTATGTCAGGCCTGATTTTTCAAATATTCAAGAAAACTTAAAAATAATACTATTTACAAATAAAAGTTTGTAAACTAAGTTTTAATACATCTTAAACCTCAAAAGAAACCATAAGCGGAAGCAAAATGACACGTTTCCTATGGCAATCACGCTTCCTTCCTGCCCCTCGCCGGTTTGCCACCTTTATTACCTTTACCTGAAAATTAAACATAAGAAGGGTGAGTATAACAATACTCAGTAAGAGACCCTCTACTGGTCCCGTCAGGGGAAAATAGATTGTTAACGTTCTATTGGGACACCCTGTACAGTCGCAGTCTTGTGATCCCGTAGGATGCACATCTCAGTCTAACGCCCCGAGGGACGTACATATCAGTCTAGTGTTCTGCAGAAACACATATTAGTCTAATGCTCCCGAAGGTGCAAAATAAATTGGTGATCCCGTGGGACACCTACAAGGCACACATCCCAATAAAAGCTAACAATTTTCCCCTCATTCCATTCAATCCATCTTTCAGTTACTTCAAAACATAAAGTTCTCTCTCTCAACGTCCTAACAGTCAACTTATCTCACTTTAGTCATATGTCTGTCAATAATATACTAATACGTCAGTCAATCAAACTATACAGTCAATACACCCCTCAGTTCACCAGCACACAGTCATACTTTAGCGTAACGTACACCCAATCTAAACGACAATCACAAGTTCACATCTGCATCTCATACAAACACAATCTACAATTTTTCGTCCTGTCCACGTCCACACACACATATATATATTCCATGACAATCACAATATGCATTCAACATTAAGTCTACTTCAATTCATATGCATATATATATTTTCAGTCAATCCACAGTATACATTCAACACATACAATTCACAATCATAAGTGAGTCCAGTAGAAAATCCCTTACTTTCAAGTTAGTTAAGCTCCTTAACCACGTTGAAGTCTACGAAGAACGAACCTAAACATTAAGACAATTTCTCAATAATTCTCTTCAACGCATCAATCATTTAAATTCAACCCAATGTGAATTTTTTTTTACAACTTACCCAAATCTTCGCGAAACTAGTTCTAACTAGAATCAATTGTTTGCTGCGAACCCAAGGAATTCGAACGTTACCTTCAACCTATAATCGAACAGTAAACGATTTCTCCAACCAATTAGTCCTGTAATATTACTTCAGTTTATTTTAGAAACAGTTACGAATTTCATAACTTCAATCTTACCAATCAGAATTTAATGACTCGTGGCAAAGCAGGAACGACAGCTAACGACCCAATCCTGTGGCAGGACGAAGAAGGAACTCGACGCGTAGAAAGTTGGATCTGGGGTCTTTAGTTCGGTTCACGGCAGATGTTATTCGCGGAAGAAGTCGAGCAGTAGCTTTGCAAGAGACGACGTGCGACGGAGAGACCGTATACAGACGGACGGAGAGTCGCGCGGCATTGCAGACAACGAGGAGAAGGAATCGGCGGCGGCTGGCTGAAAACAGAGGAGAAAGGAGAGGAATGGACGGCGACTGGCTTGGCTTCGACGGAGACAGATGTTGCGCGGCGGGACTGGGCAGAGGGTCACACGGCGCTGGGCAGAGGTCACGCGGCGGCCGACGTTACAGCGGCAGTTTTGGATCCGAAGAAGAGAAGAAAACGACCGGAAAGAAGAATAGGGGCGGCGGTTGCTGGCGGGCGGCGGAAAGAAAAGAGAGGGATGGTCGGCGGTTGTTGCTGCGAACGGGAAGGAGAAGAGAACGGATGGGGCGGCGGTTGCTGCGAACGGGAAGGAGAAGAGAACGGATAAGGCGGCGGTTGCTGCGAACGGAAGGAGAAGAGAACGGATGGGGGTCGCGGCGCACGGAGGAAGAAAAAGAGAGAAAAGAAAAGAAAAGAAAAAGGAAAAAAAATAAAGAAATTTTCTTTTTCTTTTCTTTTTATTTAAATTAAATATTAAAAAATATATATATAAAATAAAAACAAAATATATATATATATACCTTTGGGGCATTACATTCTTCCCTCCTTAAGAAACTTTCGTCCTCGAAAGTTTTAATCCTGAAATAACTCTGGATAACGAGTCCTCATCTCTTCCTCTCGCTCCCATGTCGCCTCTTCAATTCGATGATTCCGCCACAAAACCTTTACTAATGGAATGCTTCTATTACGAAGCATCTTTACCTCTCTAGCCAGAATCTCCACAGGTTGTTCTACATAGCTCAAATGCTCATCAATCTCCAAAGGTTCGTAGTCCACTACATGAGACGTATCGGCCACATACTTTCTCAACATCGAAACATGGAAAACATTATGAACTGCAGAGAGTGATGGTGGTAATGCCAAGCGATACGCCAAACAACCCCTCTAAGATCTCAAATGGTCCAACAAAACGAGGACTTAACTTCCCTTTCTTTTCAAAACGCATAACACCCTTCATAGGTGCTACCTTCAAGAATACTTTTTCTCCCACATCGAACTTAAGGTCTTTTCATCGTACATCTGCATAGCTCTTCTGTCTACTCTGCGCTGTTTGCATACGTGCTCTAATCTTTTGAATAGCCTCATTAGTAGACCGAACTAATTCAGGTCCCATCAACCTATGTTCACCAACCTCACTCCAACAAACAGGGGTTCTACAACATTTGCCATACAAAGCCTCAAATGGTGCCATACCGATGGTAGCCTGGAAACTGTTGTTATAAGCAAACTCCATCAAATGTAGATGAGAGTCCCAACTACCTGGAAACTCTAGAACACAAGCTCGTAGCATATCCTCTAAAACTTGGTTCAAACGTTCAGTTTGACCATCAGTCTGTGGATCAAAGGCTGTACTGAAATCCAATCTCGTACCCATAGCAGTCTGAAGTCCCTTCCAAAACTTGGAAGTAAACCGTGCATCCCTATCAGAAACAATCGATACAGGCACTCCATGCAGTCTCACAATCTCAGTTAAATACAACTGTGCCCACTTACCAGTAGTATAAGTGGATTTCCCTAGTACAAAATGTGCCGATTTCGTAAGCCTGTCTACGACAACCAAAATCACTGTGAAACCCTTCAGGGTCTTAGGCAGCCCTGAAATAAAATCCATCGACACATTCTCCCACTTCCACTCTGGCACACTTAAAGGTTGTAACAAACCTGCTGGTTTCTGTCTAGGTGCCTTAACCTGCTGACATACTAGACACTTACTAACAAATTCCGCCACTTCCCTTTTCATATTCCGCCACCAATAAAAACGTTTTAGATCCTGGTACATTTTCGTGCTACCAGGATGCATGGAAAATGGAGAATTATGGGCTTCATCTAGTAAGTCAATCTTAACTGTACTGTTCGCTGGCACACACAAACGTCTCTCAAACATCAACCCACCATCAGAGGATATGGAGAACTCATCAGTCTGTCCCATTCCAACAAGGCGACGTCTCTCTATCAAATAAGGGTCACTACTCTGAGCATCAACAATCTTCTGCCTCAGAGTCGGTTGCACCGTTAATTGAGCTAACTGTGAGGTGACTCTCCCCACAGATACTGCAATCTCAGCTCTCTCCAAGTCTCGATGCAATGGTACCTGTCTAGTAATGAGTGCTGCCGAATGTGATACTTTTCTACTAAGAGCATCAGCCACCACGTTTGCCTTACCAGGATGGTACAATATCTCGCAGTCATAATCCTTTATCAACTCGAGCCACCTTCGCTGTCTCATATTCAACTCTTTCTGAGTAAAGAAGTACTTCAGGCTCTTATGGTCAGTAAAGATTTGTATCTTTTCACCGTACAAATAATGTCTCCATATCTTCAATGCAAAAACCACTGCTGCCAACTCCAAATCATGTGTGGGGTAGTTCTGCTCGTGACTCTTCAACTGACGAGAGGCATAAGCAACCACCTTACCTTTCTGCATCAAAACACAACCCAGTCCTTTCTTGGAAGCATCACTGTAAATCACAAAACTTCCGGATCCATCTGGTACTGTAAGGACCGGTGCAGTAACTAACCTTTGCTTAAGGTTCTGAAAACTATCCTCGCAAGCTGGACTCCAAACAAACGGAGTTCCCTTCCTTGTCAACTAAGTCAAGGGAGTAGCCAAACGTGAAAAATCCTCCACAAACCTCCGGTAGTACCCTGCTAAACCCAGAAAACTACGAACCTCACTAACTGTAGAGGGTCGAGACCAACTGGTAACCGCTTCTATCTTTGCAGGGTCTACTGAAACTCCCTCACTGGAAACCACATGACCAAGAAAAGCCACCTGCTTCAACCAAAATTCGCACTTAGAGAATTTAGCATACAGTTTATTGACTCAAAGAGTCTCTAACACCTTATGTAAGTGTTCCTCATGTTCGGCCTCAGTCTTGGAATAAACCAAAATATCATCAATGAAGACTATCACAAAAGTGTCTAAGAAATCCTTAAACACCCTGTTCATCAAATCCATAAATACAGCAGGTGCATTAGTCAAACCAAAAGACATTACTATGAATTCATAATGTCCATACCTCGAACGAAAAGCAGTCTTAGGAACATCACGGTCTCTAATCCTCAACTGGTGATAACTTGACCGTAAGTCAATCTTAGAGAACACCGTGGCTCCCTGTAACTGATCGAACAAATCATCGATTCTGGGTAAAGGATATCTGTTCTTGACTGTTACTTTATTCAACTCTCTATAGTCAATGCAAAGACGCATCGACCCATCCTTCTTCTTCACAAACAATACTGGTGCACCCCAAGGTGACACACTAGGTCGAATAAAGCCTTTGTCAAGCAATTCCTGTAACTGTACCTTCAGTTCTTTCAACTCAGCAGGAGTCATCCTATAAGGGGCTCTAGAAATAGGAGTAGTGTCTGGCTCCAACGCAATGGCAAAATCAACCTCTCTATGTGGCGGTAGTCCTGGAAGATCTTTTGGAAATACATCTGGGTATTCTCTTACCACAGGTTCTGAAGTTAAAGAAGTCTCATCTTCCTTAGTATCCACCACACTTGCCAAAATACTCCAAGTACCCTGGTTGAGTAGTTTACTAGCTTTCATAGCTGAGATTACTTTAGGCAGTACTACTGTTCCTACCCCTTGAATTTAAAGCTAGATGCAGTAGGGGGACTGAACACAACTTCCTTACGAGAACAATCAATACTAGCATGATTAGTAGCTAGCCAATCCATACCTAAAATTACATCAAAGTCACGCATATCTAATACCAACAAGGTTACGTCCAGCACACGACCAGCTATCTCAATTTCACACGCTTTAATCTTTTCCTTAGACAACATAATTTCTCCAGACGGTGTAGACACTGACAAAACATAATCTAAGGGTTCCACCTCTAAGCATGCATGCGTCACAAAAAGCGATGAAATAAATGAGAAGATCCCGAGTCAAACAAGGTCAAGGCAAAATGCCCTAACACTGGTAATGTACCTGTCACCACTGTGCCGGCCTTCTCTGCCTCTGATCTATTAGTGGCAAAGATTGTACCCCGCTGTGGAGGTCTCTCTCCCTGACTGCTCTGTCCAGCCCCAGTAGATCTCAAGGGACACCTATCAGCCATGTGTCCCTCTTGCTTGCACTTATAACAGACTCTCGTTCCCATCAAACAACGACCCAGGTGACGTTTCCCACACGTATTGCATAATGGCTTCTCTCGAGTAGTGTCTCCTGCCCCGCCAGAACTCTGCTGGAAACTGCGAAAAGGATCGCCTGGTCTCAAGTTCCTCTGAGGAACTCCCACAGTTCTCTGCTCTGCTTTTCTCTTTTGACCAGACGACGATCCCTTATCAAAGCTCCTTGGCCGTATTTCATCCTTCCCAATGCTCATATCCACTGCCAGACGCAGCGCTTCAGCCTGGGTAGTGGGCTTTAGTGCTCGCACAAAGTCCCTAATCTCATCTCTCAATCCCTTGACGAACCTATCAGCTCTAGCCTGCTCGTTACCAACAAGTTCAGGGGCAAAACGTGACAGCATATCAAACTCCTGGTCGTACTCCTCGACTGTCATATGTCCTTGCTTCAACTCCAAGAATTCCTGGCTTTTGGCGTCTCTAAGGTTAGCCGAGAAAAACTTGGTATAGAAGCAGTTTTTAAACTGATCCCAGGTAATCTGCCTCACATCTCCACCTAGCATGCGCATTGTAGTCCTCCACCAGATAATGCCTCTGTCCCTCAGTAGAAAAGCAGCACACTGAACTCTGTGCTCCTCGGGACATCTCATGTAATTGAATATGGTTTCCACAGAGGACAACCACAACTCAGCTTTAGTAGGATCCTCCAGTGACCCATCAAACGTCTGAGGGTCATATTTCCTAAAGTCCCTCAAATGTTTCGCCTCAGCAGAAAGTTGGTTCGGTAATATCTGCGGCTGTTGTGCAGCCAATCCTTGTGCAGGAGGGGCTGCTGGTGCAGGTGGAGCTGCTGGTACAGGGGGAACCACAGGTGCAGGTGGAACTGCAGGTGCCTGCTGGTTTCGAGCTATAGCCGTCATAAGTTCCGTAAACCTCTGCTCCATGTGAGCAGACAGTGCATCAAACTCGACGTGAGTCACGGGTGCAGCAGGAATTCGCTGTTCAGCTTGACCCTCAGTAGGCTGATTACGACCTGCTCCTCTACCTCGGCCTCCTGCTCCTCTACCTCGGCCTCTACGACCTCCTCTACGTACACCTCCCCTTGGCGGCATAATTCCTATTATCCACCAACAACACTCTTTAAAAAAAGTCTTAATCATAAGCATAAGCAAGTCTTTATCGTCATGCAATCTAGTTTAATTTAGGCAAAGTCATGCAAATAAACCATACATATAAGCATCAAGCATACCTGACGAGAGACGAAGGGTCGCGTTAGCCATAGGAACACAAAAACATAGACTTACATCGTAAGTCAGTCTACAGAACCTAAAACTTAGGCTGGCTGATACCAACTGTAACGACCCAACTTTTCTAGGTAAGTCGAGGTCATTAATTTTTAACAAAAGACTTTGGTTGATACAAAATGAAACGTAAGTCAATTGAAAAACAAATTTATGTCAGGCCTGATTTTTCAAATATTCAAGAAAACTTAAAAATAATACTATTTACAAATAAATAAAAGTTTGTAAAATAAGTTTTAATACATCTTAAACCTCAAAAGAAACCATAAGCGGAAGCAAAATGACACGTTTCCCTATGGCAATCACGCTTCCTTCCTGCCCCTCGCCGGTTTGCCACCTTTATTACCTTTGTTAAAAATTAATGACCTCGACTTACCTAGAAAAGTTGGGTCGTTACAAAAGATTTCCCTAACACGTATTGTAAAAAAATATGTAGTTGGCTAGTAGTGAAAAGTTAGCAAGGCTATTCATGTTTCTCTTGGTGTTCCCTCTTACTCATCTTGAAGCTTATTGTGGGCATTTTGTCAACTTACTTTGGGTTTCTTTTGTCTTCTGTTTTAATTAATTACTTCGTACTTATTTTACATTTTAGTTTTCATTAGTGCGTCCTGGATAGAGGATTTTGTTTAGCTCGTTGTTATTGTTGATAAAATTAAAATGCCAACGATTACAATTCTTGAGAACGGACTCATCTGTTTCCAATTCAGATGCCCAAAACTTGTTGAATGGATCCTATCACGTTGATCGCGACATCTTGCTGGCAAAAGTATGCTCCTCTGTAAATGGACTCCAGGTATTGTCCCTAAATCCTTTGTTTTTTATTATGTTCCTATATGGATTAAACTAGGTAGGATTCCAATGGAGTTATGGACAGATGTCAGTTTGACTGTTGTGGCTAGTGCTATAGGCAAACCTCTATCTTTAGATCTAGCTACTAAGGAAAAGACGAAGGTTGTCACATGCTTGAGTATGTGTTGAATCAAATGTGGACTCTCCTATGCCTGCTGAATTTACAATTCACCTTAGGGGAGAGGATTTCGTTATGGCTGTGAATTATGAGTGGAAGCCTCGAAGGTGTAATTTGTGCCGGTCTTTTGGGCATTCTAGTGGTAAGTGTCCTAAGATTGTGGAAAACAAAGTTCATCGAGAGGAGGATGTGAGTAAGGTGGTTTCAAACAAAGAGGAGGAACGGACAATTGTGTCTTGTGGATGTGGTGTTAGACTTTAAATAGTTGGAGGAAAGTAAGACTAATAGCTTCCCCATTAGGCATATTAAGGAAAAGGAGGTAGGTAATCGAGATGAAATTACTCGTTATTAGGAAGAAAAGAGAGTTGGTTTATGTTCGAGAGAAGGGTAAACGTGTGGATGTGATTATGCCTAACTCTTTTGGCAGCCTTATGAAGTTGGGTGAGGGAGACAAGTGGACCTTATCTATAGTGGATGACTCCCCTCCCCCCTTACAAGTGGATGATACCGCTATTGTTCTTAGGCGTATGTTATTAATCACCTTATGATAATTTCAAAATATAAATATATTTTTAGTATAAGTCCTCACGTTTGACTCTAGACTCACCAAGAAACCTTATTTGGATATTACGAATATGACAAAATTAGTGATATTAGATGACTATCAAACGATAATCATAGGGTTATCAACTTTTAAATTTACTACTTTTAAAATTTAGAAAATGTAGTGACATGAGTCATGTGATTATAAATGTTTTTGTTATTTTTGCAGGGTTCCAGAGAAAAAAGAAAAAAGTAAGATGTGATTGATAATATGTGAAAAAAGGAAAAAAAATTAAAGAAATATAACTCGATATATCTAATTTGTTTAAAAACGACCCCATTTGTAATTTTTCTTTTCAAAAGTCACACAACATCTTTTTGGAAAGTTTTTTTAGAGAAGCATGCCAATACCTTCATCCTACGTATGTAGATGTATTTATGAATAATTTTTAAAAGTTCAAAACAATTTTTTTTAACATTTCAAAGTTTAAGGTTATTTTTTTACACAAACTACAAAAATTCAAAAGAATTTTTTTTTGTAATTTAACTAAATACTGTTGTATGTATATATATATATATATATATATATATATATTAGTTATCTTTTTTAGTCCTATATTGTAAAAAAATATGATTATCGATTTATCGAAATCTAATTTGTAAATGGCTTAAAACATTTAGTTTGTTGAAAAAAAAATGACAAAACAATGGACCAATGGACAGCTAATACGAGTCGGTGAACCGAATACACAAAATTCTCTAAATCCAATTAAGCAAGATTTAAAAAAAAAAATTCTAATAAAAACCCTACATGTACAGTCTCTCTCATTTAAAATTTCTTTCTCCTCTTCTCTAACGGCCAAGTCTCCCTCTCCTCCCTCTCCTCCCTCTCCTATCATACCCATTTCGCGGATCCATCTCCATCTTCTTCTCTTAAGTCGCGGATCCAATCTCCATCTTCTTCTCTTAGTGCGTCCTTTCCATTTCTTCGTACACTCCATTTTTCCTTTCTCTTTTCAAAACCCTAAGGCCTATCTCTCAATTTTCGTTTCTTTAAGGAAGAAACCCTATCATACCCATTTCACCGATCCATCTCCATCTTCTTCTCTTATCGCGTCCTTTCCATTTCTTCTTCTTCTTCTTTGTTCGTACACTCCATTTTCCCTTTCTCTTCTCAAACCCTAATTCTCTTTAATTAATTAATTCTCTCTCCTTTCTCTCTCACTTCCTCCCTCTTCCATTAATGGTAAGTTCTCCTCATCTTCCTCCTTTCTTCAGTGTTGATTCCTCCTCTACTTCGACCTGTGATGCTCTTTTCTTCTTCCCTCGCAATTTCGATTCCACCATCGTCACCGATTTTGGTTGCAATTTCTACTCTCTTCAACCTCAACCTTCTGGATTCCCTCACTCTCACCGGATTGACTTCAATGTCCTTGGAACCTCCACTACTACTACTAGTACTCCACTCATCAAAGAATCCGCTGGATTATATATCAGACGCTCCTCTTCCTTTCCTTTCTAATCCTTGTCTCTCTTCTAACTCCAGTGGTGAGCCCCCGAACAAATCGCATTACTCCGTGAGTTCCCAATTAATTCCATCTTTATTTAATATTCAATTGTCCTCTTTCCATTTGTTTCAATTATTGAATAGAAAGTTAATTGAATGAACTATGTTCCAATAATTTCATGTGGTTCTGGTAAAGCACAGTGCATCCGGTCGAACTTCCCCCATTATGTAATTTTATGGAGGTAGTTTTGTAAATTGGATTGAAACAGAGGCTATTCAATGTGTATGCATTAAAATATAGGGATTGTTTTTCAATTAAATATAAATTGATTGAGCCTCTGATGTGCTAGTAAGCATCAGATCTCCTCTGTGTATATATAGTTAGGTACTCTTCTTTTTTTATTGGTTCCGTCATATATATCACGGTCTGAAGTTGTAGCTAAACTTGCTTTCTTCTTCAGTTTCTATCAATATTTAAAGGTCAGATTTTGTTCGATTAGAAGAATGTAAATTTGTCAAGGACAATAGCATGCTTAGTGTAATTGTACTCAAATATTATTACTAAAACAATTGCTTTATTTGTGTTGATACCATTATTTGTGTGGTAGATCTCTTGATTCATTTTGATGTTTGTATTTTGAAGACATACAAAGGTCATAATACTAGTTGCTATTCTTTTTATCTTGGTACGTTTCATTTTTGTTTTAATGTTTCACTGTCTCTATAATTGACTGTACAAACATATCTCATCATTCAATCACTTTTCAAGTTTTAGATTCTGAAATTTGTACATATTGGGGTTTTCCTTTTTCTTTATTTTGGATTATTTCAAATCTCCAAAGATCTTTCTTGTAACATTTGCATATTTTAGTTTGTTAAAATCTTCGAAAGTAGAGGAGAAGGCTCCAAATGCATTCTGTCTCTCATTGCCTTGCCCTAACATTATCATCTGTGTAAGATGTGCCAATGAGTAGACCATTTTCTTTTACTTTTTTTTCCATAGCTTTTGAACCACTTTCCCTTTCTCTCCTTCTCTTTCATTCTTCTTTTATGTTAAATGGAAGAAGCTTTGAGGCCTCTCTTGAAAATAATGAGGTTTTGAAGGGGATAGAAAGAGAGTGATGGTGGGATCCATCAAAGGTTTGGGATTTCACACAATGTTCGCAGCACTCTTTTAAATGTAATTAGAGGTTGAGGAGTTGATCGTCGATCATAGATAAGGAGGGGCTGGTTAGTGGCTTGGAAAAGAATTCAGACAACATTAATTTTTTCTAAAAAATAAAACCAACCTTCCGACGGTTGGTTAACACTCCTCGACAGTCGAGATAGGGTAAGACTTGTATTCTGGTTCTGTTGATACCTATATTTGTGCTTCATCACTTTATAATTGTACTTTTATTTATCCCCTTTGTATATTTCCATGTGTTTCATGTTTGTCTTTTATGTTTCTTCTATTTATATATTTCTTCATGTTCTTCTCCATTCGGGTTTGCTCTTGCGGAGGTTACACATTCATTGTTGTGCTGGTACTTTAGTTAATGATGTCTAGTAATTTTTGTTTTGCAAATTTTCTTGTTAGTGCTCAAGTTTGATTTCATACTGCCTTTAGCATAGCTTTACGACTGCAGAATTCAATTGCACATTGCCCTTTTTTATTTTGTTATTACTGATGGACTTATTTGTGATACCTTTAAAGAAGAAAATTTATGGCTATTTGTGTTGAAGTTTATTTGTTGATTATTGGTTGGTTTTTTCCCTCCACTTTTCTTAATATTTTGAAGTGTGTAATAAGGTAAGCAATTTTTTAGTCCCCTAAATTTGTTTTGTTGATGAATTGTTTCCTTTTTTTCTCGGTTTTGTTTTCAGGTTTTCATCATTATTCATTTGGTGGCTAAATATTAGTCATGGGTATTTGTTCGATCTTATTTTGTTGTGATCAATTGATATACATAATATGCACTATAAATTTGTTAAATTGTTGGATTATTTGCTTTTTTAATAAGGTTGGAGGAACCTCAAGGTACGTTTTGTTAAAGCATATTTTATATTGATAAATTTGAAGTTGTCAAGTCTATAACAATGATAATGTTAATACGAGTAAATTTATAGCAAATTTAGTTGACTTAACTTATTTACATGCTGGTTGCTCGGACTCTTGGAAAAACCTTACGTGCATTTTAACCCACGATAAGAGGACTTAAGGTTGTTATGACTTACATATCAGTTTTTGAGATTTTCCTTTGTAACTTTTTCATAGACCTTATTGTAGTTTTTTGTTCTTCATTTTTGTTTGTAGGACGTTTCTAGAGAATGCAAGACCATGTTTGAGTGAGAAATTGGTCTCGATGAAATTGAGAGTTCAATGAACAGCACATACAATGCAAGTAAATCTACCTACTCAAACCCATCTTCTATTTCTAAAGCAGAAGGGCTTTCGGTGGCTGAAACAAGTGAGTGATTAAGTTTTTTATCACCCGTATTATTTGTTATCACTAGGGAAAGAAAGCTGAGTAGAAAAAGTAGAATGCCAAATGGAAAAAAAAAAGATTAGTAAGCAGCGTTATTATTTTAAAATAGAAAACAAAAATTAACATTATTGTTAAACCGAGCCATTCTCGAGAACATGAAATAGAATTTGATAGCTGCCTTGCATCGTGTTTATGAATGTTAAGAATGAAACTATCGGTAGGGTTATAGAATAATCATTCTATCAGCCTCAATTATGATACAGGGTTTATGAAATAGAATTTTCTTATGTATTGTAATAGTAGAAGATTCTTCGTCAGGAAGCAAAGCTTATAGCTTTGAAGAGTATCTAAAGGTTACAGAAGAGCAACCGAAAGCTTACGATGAGCTCCAAACCAATTTTCCAGCACAAAGCCAGAGTGGATCCCAAGTACAACGGGAAGGTTGTTAAAATCAAATCTCTTATGTCTTATTTCATAACTATTTAGTTTTGATCTTAACTACAACAATTTTCATTTTTTTCTAGGTGATTGTATGTGCTTAGAAATTAAGTGTTTTGAAAATTAGTGGTGAGCAATCACACTTAGAAACTAAGTGTAGAACCATAGAAATGTTACCCCATCGGTTCTAGCAATGCCTAGTTACCGCAGTTCATAACAAAGAAAGAAAAGAGGCTCGTAAATGCAGACCATAAAAAAGTGAGACAATCAACAATTATAAAAAAAAACATATGCAATATGCATTAAAAAAAGCTCATAAAAAATACAGAGTCAAGTCGGTTAGGTCAAGTAGAACATGTTGAGTTCCCTAGCTATTAGAGCTTTTGGGGGAAAACATCGCTTTTGGCCTAACCAAAACTAGACCATCTATTTTTAGTGTTTTAAACATAACGTCAAGTTTGATTGAGGGCTTTGAAAAGAGGAGGAATCCTCCTCGATCCACAGTAGGGCGAAAACGAGGCTTGTTGTCACTTCGAAGGGAGCAGTCAAACTTAGCATTGAGTTTGATTTTTTTTTTGAAAAGGTAATGATAATATTATACAACAACAAGGTGGACCTCACAGCCTGAGGTCAAGACAAAAGAGCGAACAACACTCACAGAACAAGTAGTTAGACAAAACAACCCATAAGTACCCAAAACAACCCCACATCTCGGGAACAAGAACTAAAACCAAAAGAAACCAACTAGTGTTCCAAACATTAAAAGGACAAGAAGAAGAGAGAAAGACAACAAAGTTAATAAAGAGAAGAGAAACCCCACAGCCCGGGGACAAGCAAACGAAAAGAACATTAAATAAGACCATGAACACCATCCGACCAAGAAGCAGCACGCGCTTTAATACACGACCGAATGAGCTGGAATACAACCATAAGCTCTCGAACAGCACCTCCATGAAGACGATGATTTCGCTCCTGCCAAATGAAATAAATTGTAGCACACCAGAGAAGGCGCCACAGTTTTCTCCTCACACTCTTCCCAATACCCTGATTATAAATCCAAGATAGCTCAACCCCCCAATAACCGATTCTATGAGAAGATGACATAAGCAAAAGGATCCTCGACCAAATCTCCCACCCAAAATGACAAGAAAAAAACAAATGATCACGAGACTCATAGTTCCCTCCACAAAGCAAACACGATAAAGGAATCGACCTATCCCACCGACTTAACCTATCTCTAGTACCCAACCTATCCCTGATGGCCAACCAAGCACAGAAGGAGTGCTTAGGAATATTTTCCCCACCCCATAGTAAATCCGACCAGTCAACCCTACTACTATGAGGACGAATAGTCTCCCACTCACTGGTAATCGAAAAACTATCATGACTCCCCAGCACTCAAACCCACCTATCCTCAACACTCGGACTCGGCCTCACTCCCTAAACCCTATCCCAAATGTCCATCAAATCCAAAGAAACAAGCAGCCACCTCCAATCACCATCCCGACCCATGAAATCCACCAGCCTCGCATCCCACCGACTACCCGCATCATAGATCACCCTCTACCCAAACTGCTGGATAATCGGCCCACCCTGAATCCATGGAACCAACCACACTCTACACTTCCTTCAATTGCCCACCTTCATCTTAACATGAGCTTTAAGGATATCCCGCTTACGCAAGATTTCCCTAAAGCACCAAGATCGACCCACCCCAGCATCGATCTCCCACAGCGATCTCCCTTTAAGGATATAAGATTCCACCCAAGCAACCCACAAACTACCAGATTTAACAAGTAGCAACCATAATATCTTCAACGTGCTTGCTATATTCCAAGAAGATCCATCGCGAATATCAAGACCTCCTTCATCAAAAGGAAGACAAACCTCATCCCAGGCAACTTTAGCACCACCTCTTCCCTCCTCCTTACCTCTCCACAGATAAGCCCTCAAGATCTTATCAACGTCTCTGTGGACTTTCATAGGAAGCATGAACACACTAGCCCAATAAACCTGAAGGCTCCTAAGGACTGAGCGAACAAGCTAAAGTCTACCTGCAAAAGATAACACTCTAGCAGACCAAGACCGAATATGACTGGTAATACGCTGAATAAGGGGATCACAATCAGAGCTCCGCAATCTTCTAGAGAGGAGAGGAAGCCCAAGATAACGAACAGGGAGATGACCAATGGAAAAATCCATGTTAGCAGCAAGCCAAGAAGCTTTCGAACTATTAACCCCCACAAGAAAATTTGAGCTTTTAGCAAGATTAGCAAACAGTCCCGAAAGCTCACCAAACCTCTTAATAGTCTCTTTTATGAAACTCATAGAATGATTATCAGCAGTACAATCATTAGGTCATCTACAAAAGTAAGATGAGTTAATCTGACCTTCTCACAAAACTGGTGGAATTGAAAATTCTGAGGTGGGCTGTTCAACATGCGAGAAAGCACCTCCATGACCATCACAAATAAGAACGGGGATAAAGGGTCACCTTGTCTAAGTTCTTTCCTCCCATGGAAAACACCTTCCAACGATCCATTAATCATAATGGAGAACATCGGAGAGCTCACACACGCTCGAACCCAACTCACAAATCTTAAAGGCGTACCTATGGCAATCAGCAGGCCAAAGAGGAAATCCCAATTAACAGAATCATAAGCTTTTTGGAGGTCAACCTTCATAGTGCATCGAGGTTTACCTCTGTGCAAATGGTATGCCCCTACAAGCTCCTGACAAAGAAGAATATTGTAAATAATACTCCTCCCAGGGATGAAAGTTGGCTGATTTCCACTAACAAAAGAAGGAAGCCACACACGAAGCCAATCTGCCAATATTCTTGAAATACACTTATAAATAACGCTGCAACAAGATATAGGGCTGAAATCCTCCAATCGATCAGCACAATTCCTTTTAGGAATAAGTGTAATAGCAGTCGTATTCCCCCCTTGAGGGAAATAATTGGTCTCAAAGAAGTGTAAGACCACATCACAGAAACCCTCTCCAACCACCGTCCAAGCTCCTTTGAAGAATCCAACTGAATACCCATCAGGGCCTGGAGCCTTTCCACCATCCATGGGGAACAGAACACGTCTCACTTCCTCCCTGCCAATAGGCGACTGGAGGGCCGGGCAACACTCCTCAATCCATCTAAACTGAACAATCTCCTCAATACAAGTAGAGAGCTCTCTGTAGCTAATATTCTGAGAACCCAGACTATCTTTGAAATAATTAACTACCACCTGAGTCACCTGATCATGGTTAGTCAATCGATTTTCATCTGGGTCAATAACTGATTTCAAAGCATTGCTGCTCTGCCTTGATCGAATAGATCGATGAAAAAAGGCAGTATTCTGGTCATCTAGCTTTAACCATCTGACTCGCGATTTCTGGCACATAGCGGCTTCCTCCACTCTAACCGCTTTCCAAAAGTTTACCCTGGCTAAGCTCGCGTGATTACTCGCCTCCTCCGACAGAGACTTCGTCTCCATCTCTCTTTGAGCTCAGTCCATGGTATCATTGGCAAGATGAGCATCCTCACTGATGGTCCGGATATGCCTACCAAAATGCCTGCGAAGAATCGACTTGAGATTTCTTAAGTTCCTCACAATATTCACAATTGGAGAAACTCTAGTATCTTTGGTCCAAGCAGAGGACACAACATCCATAAAGGACGCTTCTTCAACCCAATGGTTAAAGAAACGAAAAGAGACCACTTGTTTTTATATGTTTCAACCCAACAATCTTCATGGGACCATCTCCGCTCGGTCAATTTCCAGTATTTCGGTTTTTATATGTTTCACGATTCACGTAAACCAGTTCGGGTCCACTCATGTCTGACCATTTCTTCCTCACAGAAATTAGGTCAGCCTTTGCAGTCGTCGCCCTTCGGTCGTTCGTCGCCATATCATGTACGCGTTGAAGGCTTGACATCACGCGTTTCTCCACCTCCTCAACGTCACTGGAGAATTTCTTCATCGTTTCATGCTTAGGACATCAACCCAACACCCGTGATGATCTTTTCGGCCCAATCTGGGAACACAAATGAACTCAAAAAGAATTGAAATTCAACCGAGGAGATTCATGTGAGATCCCTCCAGCGAGTGAATTAAATCACGGTCTTCAAAACCAAAACCTGATAGCCAATAAATCGATTCGTACCACACGCAATACTTTCAAGATAGTTCAAATCAATTCAGCTTGGAAACCGATTTAAACAATTTCTGGACAGACGTTAATTCTCCCGAATCAAATCGAATATCATTCGTAATGGTTTAATTGATCAATTGTAATAAATTTCGAAATGGATACCAAATGACATTAGTTTTCACATTCAATCTGCCAAAACCGAACGAATTACCTTCGAATTTGATCCCTTGCTGACCGCAGCACTCACCAACCGTTCGCCTCCTTCACCAGCCAAGTTAGAGAACTTGGAAATCCTAGAGAGACACGTGTGAGGGACACGCACCCGAGATGAAATTTTTTCCTTTTTACTCTAATTGAGTTTGATTGAGGGCTTTGAAAAGAGGAGGAATCCTCTTTGATCCATAATAGGGGAAAACGAGGCTTGTTCTCACTTCGAAGGGAGCAGTTAAACTTAGCATTGAGTTTGATTGAGGGGTTTGAAAAGAGGAGGAATCCTCTCTGATCCACAATAGGGGAAAACGAGGCTTGTTGTCACTTCGAAGGAAGTAATCAAACTTTGAAACTAAGTGTAGAACCATAAGGAGATTACCCCACCGGTTCTAGCAAGGCCTATTACCATATTTCATACCAAAGAAAGAAAAAAAAAAGGCTTGTAAATGCAAACCATAAAAATGTGAGACAATCAACAACTATAAAAAAAACATATGCAATATGCATTGAAAAAAGCACATAAAAATTAGAGAGTCAAGTCGATTAAGTCAAGTAGAATGTGTTGAGTTCCCTAACTATTAGTGCTTTTGGGGGAAATTTTCACTTTTGGCCTAACCAAAACTAGACCACCTATTTTTAGCGTTCTAAACATAGCATCAAGTTTGATTGAGGGCTTTAAAAAGAGGAGGAATCCTCCCCAAACCACGGAAGGGGGAAAATGAGGGTCGTCACTCTAAAGGAAGCAGTCAAACTTAGCATTGAGTTTGATTGGAGGCTTTGAAAAGAGGAGGAATCTGATAGACCCCCTATATTACATCTGTACAGCAGAAGAGGGACAAAGAAATTAAAAAAAAAAATATCACGTGCACATGAATAGCATGTGCTTTCAAAGTGTTTTGGCATAATAGAAACACTACATCAGTGTTCTATCAGGATGTAAGTTGTGTTTGAATTATCAATATAATAGAAACACTACATCAGTGTTGTAAGTTGTGTTTGAATTATCAATATAATAGAAACACTACATCAGTGTTCTATCAGGATGTCATCCTTGGAATGCAATGGCTGCACACGTTGGGGTAACTGAAGTGGATTGGCGGAAACTCACTTTAACTTTCATACAAAATGAAAAGAATGTTGTTATAAGGGGTGACCCGAGTTTGACAAAGACTAGAGTGAGTCTGTAACACATAATGGAGACATGGACACCATCTGATTAAGGTTTCTTGACAAAATGTCGAGCTATGGAGGGAGGAATGACATTTACCGAACTATATGGAATTGATGATGTTCCTACATTTCAAGAGTTACTACCAGCAGACAATTTTGGCTATCCTAAAAATCCAGCAACAAAGAAGTGGGAAGTGCTTGTTAGTTGGAAAGGAATACCACCTCATGAGGCTACATGGGAGAACTGTGATGATTTTACACAAAAGCTTCCTCATTTCCCACCTTGAGAACAAGGTGTCTTTGGAGAGGGAGAGTAATGATAGACCACCAATTGCAATACAATATAGCAGAAGAAAGACAAGTGGAATTGCACGTGCACAGGTGATGGAATTGGAGGAAGTGGAAACCACCTTAGTGGGGACAACAGTTAGTTACAGGGGGAGGTTAAAAGGGAGAGATAGAAGGAAAGATGGGGGTTGGTTAATCAGTTTCTGGAAGTGGAGGGGCTGTATTTTCTGGAGAGTAGAATTACAGAAGTTGTTCAGTTACTTTAATCTTAGAAAGTGTTTTCCATTATCCTAAACAACTTTTGATGTTTGAATGTTTTATTTTATACTTGGTTATTGTCTGTAATAGTACTTGTTTGTTCGGTGTTTTCAAGACTCGTTTGAGTATTGTATTATGTAATGGTTTGGTTGCTTAATGAACAAATAAGAACCATTACTTGGTGTTCTATCAGCTTCTCAATCAAGCATACACATCTCAATAAGGTATTATACATGCAATCAAACAATCACAACATACATACCATTTACTCAAAACGACCTAAAACGTGCTCAAAACGTGTCTAACTTTCACTGCAACTTTCAAAACGACCTAAAACAGCTTACGTGCAGGTTCGTAACTCATAACCTACGAAAAAAGTTCAAATAGAGTGAAAAAAGCACTACAAGACCCAAAATGGCAACCAAGTGTGTAAGTGCAACAAACTTAGTTCAAACCAACCTAAAACATGCTCAAAACGTGTCTAGGTATTACTTGAGTTTTCAAAACGATCTAGCAAATCCTAAGTGTAAGTTCGTAACTCATAATCTACCAAAAAGGTTGAAAAAAGCATTTCAAGACCAAAAATGACAACCATGTGTGTAAGTGCAACAAACTCAATCTAACCTAAAATGTATTCAAAACGTGTGTAAGTATCACTTGAATTTTCAAAACGACCAAGCAATGCTTCAGTGTAAGTTTGTAACTCACAACCTACCAAAATTTCAAAAAGTATGAAAAAAGTTGTCAATCGAGGGGTGGAGACGTATCTAGGGTGTTTTTCTATGAACACACCTAAACAATGGGTTAAATGGCTAGCTTGGGCTGAATTAAGCTATAATACAACAGTCCGTACAGCCACATTGATGACCCCCTTCGAGGCCCTCTATGGGCGACCACCCCCCTCTATATTACCATATGTGAAGGGCTCGAGCCGGGTGAATGATGAAGTAGACCATTTGATGAAAGAAAGAGATGAAATTTTGGGCGTTTTGAAGGCCAATTTACTGAAAGCACAGCAGCGAATGGTCAAATATGCTAATGCTAAAAGACGGGAGGTGCAGTTTGAGGTTCATGATTGGGTTTATGTGAAGTTACGCCCTTACCTACAGTCCTCTCTCAGCCGTTTTAAGCACTCCAAATTGGCCCCAAGATTCATTGGTTCATTTATGATCGTGGCACGAATTCGTTTCGTTGCATACCGTTTGGCCCTTCCCAAGGAATCGCTTATACACCCGGTCTTTCATGTTTCTGTTCTTCGCAAGGTCGTGGGTTCAAACAGGCCATTATTCCATATTTCAAAAGATTTGGCTGCTGATTTGTCTATGCAAGTGTCTCCGGTAGAAGTATTGGGAGTTCGCAAAACAATAGAAAAGGAGGACAACTTAGAAGTTTTGATCCGTTCGAGTGAAGGGGACACTTGAAAGTGCAACGTGGGAACAAGCTGCTCTTATTCAAGAATCAGTTTCCTGAATTCCACCTTGAGGACAAGGTGGCTATTTGGGGGGCGGGTAATGATAGACCTCCCATAGTAAAGGTGTATTCCCGTAGAGACAAGAATAGGAAGAAGAAAGAATGATTGAGAGTTAGTTGATATTTTTCTATTTGTGTGGGCCCTTAGGAATGTGTTTGTTAGAGTGGGGCCAAGTATTTTGTTATTTCTGTGAGCAATTACTTAAGTGTCTTGAGTGGGAGGGTATGGGTATCTTTTTGGACATATGATGGAATTAAAGAGCTCACCTGTCTTAAAATAACGATCAGGCATCTGATGTCCTTTAACGATAGTGGCTTCTCCTGCTCATAAAACTCCTCATTGTCAATTATTATGAGCATGTGCCTGATTGATAAGGAAAGAAGTGATCAGGACATGCCGAATCTTATAACATACCATATAATTATATAACATCAGATGAGGAATTAAAGCGAAATTCAAAAGTAGAGGAACAGGAATAAAGAAGATAATCTTACTTGTACACAGGACAAAAAACAGCCAAAGGTAATAGCCAACCAGGTGCATCTCCTGATAAATATGCCAATTTCTCTGAAAAGGATGACCATTTTTTATTCTCGTGGCACTTTTTAATAAAACTCCAGAGTACTGGAACTAACTCCATTCTGTATGCTAGAATAGTCATAATTTTTTATGTCCCACACCAAGTTCTACTTAAAAAGATCTTTTCAAAAAAAATCTATAGAGTTTTTTTTTCTTTTTTAAATGAAGTACATGCATGTTATGTTTCTCGTTATTGAGAAAACATGACCTTTAAACCATTACCAACGCCATTATATCCAAACAGCAAGGTACACAAACCTAGTAGAGGATGACACATGCAACTTTGTCGATTGGGTAGAGAGAGGTGTGAAATGTGAATGTCCGCCACAGTAAAGGAAGAGTAAGAATTTGAGAGGAGAAACTCCAATTGGGATCAACACGTGGGCAACAACATGGCTTCTTACCAACATGAGAACTCAAAAGAGACAGCAGATGTTCTAGAGAAGCCAATGAACTCTTGGAATGTGAATCTGCACTTTCCTGCAATAGTTTGAGTGTGAATTAGTTCTCTGAAAACACCTGCAGAGGATAATCCACGGCAAAACAGAATGTCTATAAAAAAAACCACTTGCAAGTAGAAAAAAAAGGAAGTACATTTATACCTTCCCTGTCAAAGTGATATCCCTAATCAACGCATATGCATTACTTTCCAGGAAGTAACCAACAATTTTACAAACCCATGGGAGTTCAGGTTGTAATAAGAAAATAATTGTGTCTAACAATAGAGTTGCAGGTGTGTTAGAGTTCACAGGTGCAGCCAAAAGTTGATTCCTCAATTGGTTTCTATCAAGAACAACATCAAGTAAGAATAATTCAGAGGAAAAATAAAGACAACTTATCATATATATAAACAAGAAAGTACTAACACTAAGAGATATGTGCTATCAATTAGAACACTTTAAGATGATATTATCAATTAGAAAACCAAGCATAAAGCAACATAAGGGAAACTAACAAACAAGGGCACCACAGTGGTTCAGAAACCAATCAATATTTTCATTTGTCACTTTTATAATAATTTCCCAAGGGAAAATCCTCATAACAAGCCTCGTTTTCCCCCTACTATGGAACGGGGAGGATTCCTCCTCATTTCAAAGCCCTCGTCAAACTCAATGCTAAGTTTGACTGCTCCCTTCGGAGTGACAACAAGCCTTGTTTTCCCCCTAATGTGGATCGGGGAGGATTCCTCCTCTTTTCAAAGCCCTCATCAAACTCGATGCTAAGTTTAGAACGCTAAGAGTAGGTGGTTTGGTTTTGGTTAGGCCAAAAGTAAAGTTTTCTGCTAAAAGCTCTGATAGTTAGGGAACTCAACACATTCTACTTGACCGAACCAAGTTGGATCTTTGTTTTTTTATGGGATTTTTCTAATGTATATTGCATGTGTTGTTTGTTCTTTTATAGCTCTTGATTGTCTAACCTTTTTAAGTTTTGCATTTGCATCTCTCTTTTGTTTCTTTGGTATGCAATGTGGTAACAAGGTCTTGCTAGAACCGGTGGGCTAACCTTTCTATGGTTCTAAACTTAGTTTCTAAGTTTGACTGCTCCCTTCGGAGTGACAACAAGCCTCGTTTTCCCCCTACTATGGAACGGGGAGGATTCCTCCTCTTTTCAAAGCCCTCGTCAAACTCAATGCTAAGTTTGACTGCTCCCTTCGGAGTGACAACAAGCCTTGTTTTCCCCCTAATGTGGATCGGGGAGGATTCCTCCTCTTTTCAAAGCCCTCATCAAACTCGATGCTAAGTTTAGAACGCTAAGAGTAGGTGGTTTGGTTTTGGTTAGGCCAAAAGTAAAGTTTTCTGCTAAAAGCTCTGATAGTTAGGGAACTCAACACATTCTACTTGACCGAACCAAGTTGGATCTTTGTTTTTTTATGGGATTTTTCTAATGTATATTGCATGTGTTGTTTGTTTTTTTATAGCTCTTGATTGTCTAACCTTTTTACGTTTTGCATTTGCATGTCTCTCTTTTGTTTCTTTGGTATGCAATGTGGTAACAAGGTCTTGCTAGAACCGGTGGGCTAACCTTTCTATGGTTCTAAACTTAGTTTCTAAGTTTGACTGCTCCCTTCGGAGTGACAACAAGCCTCGTTTTCCCCCTACTATGGAACGGGGAGGATTCCTCCTCTTTTCAAAGCCCTCGTCAAACTCAATGCTAAGTTTGACTGCTCCCTTCGGAGTGACAACAAGCCTTGTTTTCCCCCTAATGTGGATCGGGGAGGATTCCTCCTCTTTTCAAAGCCCTCATCAAACTCGATGCTAAGTTTAGAACGCTAAGAGTAGGTGGTTTGGTTTTGGTTAGGCCAAAAGTAAAGTTTTCTGCTAAAAGCTCTGATAGTTAGGGAACTCAACACATTCTACTTGACCGAACCAAGTTGGATCTTTGTTTTTTTATGGGATTTTTCTAATGTATATTGCATGTGTTGTTTGTTTTTTTATAGCTCTTGATTGTCTAACCTTTTTACGTTTTGCATTTGCAAGTCTCTCTTTTGTTTCTTTGGTATGCAATGTGGTAACAAGGTCTTGCTAGAACCGGTGGGCTAACCTTTCTATGGTTCTAAACTTAGTCTCTAAGTTTGACTGCTCCCTTCGGAGTGACAACAAGCCTCGTTTTCCCCCTACTATGGAACGGGGAGGATTCCTCCTCTTTTCAAAGCCCTCGTCAAACTCAATGCTAAGTTTGACTGCTCCCTTCGGAGTGACAACAAGCCTTGTTTTCCCCCTAATGTGGATCGGGGAGGATTCCTCCTCTTTTCAAAGCCCTCATCAAACTCGATGCTAAGTTTAGAACGCTAAGAGTAGGTGGTTTGGTTTTGGTTAGGCCAAAAGTAAAGTTTTCTGCTAAAAGCTCTGATAGTTAGGGAACTCAACACATTCTACTTGACCGAACCAAGTTGGCTCTTTGCTTTTTTATGGGATTTTTCTAATGTATATTGCATGTGTTGTTTGTTTTTTTATAGCTCTTGATTGTCTAACCTTTTTACGTTTTGCATTTGCATGTCTCTCTTTTGTTTCTTTGGTATGCAATGTGGTAACAAGGTCTTGCTAGAACCGGTGGGCTAACCTTTCTATGGTTCTAAACTTAGTTTCTAAGTTTGACTGCTCCCTTCGGAGTGACAACAAGCCTCGTTTTCCCCCTACTATGGAACGGGGAGGATTCCTCCTCTTTTCAAAGCCCTCGTCAAACTCAATGCTAAGTTTGACTGCTCCCTTCGAAGTGACAACAAGCCTTGTTTTCCCCCTAATGTGGATCGGGGAGGATTCCTCCTCTTTTCAGAGCCCTCATCAAACTCGATGCTATGTTTAGAACGCTAAGAGTAGGTAGTCTGGTTTTGGTTGGCCAAAAGTGAAGTTTTCCCCCATTTTTTTATGGGCTTTTTCTAATGTATATTGGATATGTTGTTTGATTTTTTTATAGCTCTTGATTGTCTTACTGTTTTATGTTTTGCATTGTCAAGTCTCTCTTTTCTTTCTTTGGTATGCAATGTGGTAACTAGGCCTTGCTAGAATCTGTGGGCTAACCTTTCTATGGTTATACATTTAGTTACTAATTAAGTTTGATTGCTCCCTTTGAAGTGACAATAAGTTTTGTGAATGTCGACCCTTTTCTAAAGGGATTTAGTTCATTGTGGCTAGACAAGAGGCTTCTAACTCATGTTTGACAAGACAAATTTGTTAAAACCATCCCAGTTTCTAAAGAGAGCCTCCTATCCTTTTTTACTCTATCTAGGCTAGGTTTGGATTAAGTGCATCATAGGTAAGTCACGACAAAGCAACAAAGGAAGACAAAGCTAGAAAAGTATCCATGCACTTATTTATTATACATTCAATCAAGCATTCACAACACACATACCATTTTCTCAATCATGCATTCACATTCTCAATAAGAAATAGCTAAAAGGAGCTTAAAACAAAAAAGACAGCAGCTTATGCTCAAATTTCAGCACATATACTCATCAAAATTCAGAGTTTCACATCATAAACCCGAGCTCAGTGCTCAAGGGTTGCCAATCATGCTTTTTTATGCAAGATCTAATTAAGCTAAGAAGGTATAATGCTCATTATTGTATGGAAAGAATTCTGAAAAATTTTGAAATTTGGGCAAAATTTGAACCCCCAAGTTTACACTAAACATGCAAGCTAAGCAAGCTATTACCCACACCCACTCAAAAAATAGCTTTTTCTGTCCTAAAAGCTTTTGAAAATCAAAGTATATGGAGAAAAATAAGGGGGGAACTTTGGACTCCCCTGGAAGGATCGACATCCATGACTTTGGTTTGAAGCTTGCATGGATAAACCTTTTCATTGATTATTCATCCTTGTTCCTGAAAATCAAAGGAAATTCTCTCAATTTTATATATTACTAAAATTAGGATACATATAAGTCTTAACTAGTCTCATAGCACCCTCCATTCATCTTCCCATACACTGGCTATGGTATCAAAATTTTCAATTAAGTAATACGTCTACTAATGAACTTGAAAACAAAACACATCACACTAAAAAACACAAACATCACTTTAACCCAACAGAAGCAACTCTTTTTACCCTTGCACTCACTATCACATTACTATCATGTTTGTCAACTATCAAACTAACTCTTTTAAGTTATTTAGTGTGACTACAAAGTTATGAACACCATAATCTTAATTAAAACCTTTTAATAAATAAATGCGAAGTTACTACTCAAGAATGGCAAGGAATTCAAAAAACATGACAGCTATCCTAATTGGTTGAAAATGAGAAAAAGAAAGTTAGCCAGACAACTTGTTTGGACTACAAAGCCAGCAGATACGATTCCTCAAATTTGACCATTCACTCTCCATACTCCACAAGTCTTCAAGCACATGATGCTGCCTACTTTCAGATGAGCAACATCATTCCGATCTTAACAGTCAAAAGAGCAAATCAAATCAATCCTAGCATATTCACAAATCACAACTAAAAAGTACAAACATTACAAAATAAAACATGCAGCGATATCAACAAGCATTCTGATATTTTTCTATTTGTGCGGGCAGCCGATGTTCACAAAACAGCGTTTCGAACCCACGAGGGGCCCTATGAATCATGAGTGATGTTCTTCGCCCATATTTACGCAAGTTTGTTTTGGTTTTCTTTGATGACATCTTAATTTACAGCAAGTCCTTGGACGAGCATTTGCACCAATTGGCAATGGTTTTGGAAACTCTAGTAGCTCATCAACTGGTAGCCAACTTTAAAAAATGCCAATTTGCGGTTGACAAAATTGAATACTTGGGCCATGTTATTTCTTCAGAGGGGGTGGCAGCGGATCCAACAAAAATAGAAGCGATGGTTAAATGGCCAGCACCCAAGAACGTGAAGGAGCTAGGTGGGTTTTTTGGGGCTAACGGGGTATTATCGGAAATTCGTTGCAAACTACGGTTCTATTGTGCTGCCCCCCTTGACACAACTGTTAAAAAAAGGTAACTTTAAGTGGAATGAGACGACCGAGAACGCATTTCAGCAGTTAAAAGTCAGCAATGATGTCTGTCCCGATGCTAGGTATTCCTGATTTTTCACAAAGTTTTGTGCTGGAAACTGATGCTTCGGGTGTGGGTATTGGGGCTGTCCTAATGCAAAATCAACGACCAGTGGCCTTTTTCAGTCAAGCTTTACCTATTACCCATAAGTTTAAGGCTGTTTATGAACGGGAGCTTATGGCAATAGTGCTGGCTGTTCAAAAATGGCGACCATATCTATTGGGTAAGCCTTTTGTGGTGCGTACAGATCAGAAAAGTTTGAAGTTTCTTCTTGAACAACGGGCTATCGGGGGAGAATATCAGAGATGGATCGCTAAACTATTGGGGTATGATTTTGTGATTGAGTACAAGAAAGGATTGGAAAACAAAGCGGCCGATGCATTATAGAGATTACCACCGGTATTTGAATTGGGCCTCGTAAGTATTGTGGGCGGGCTAAACCCTTCGGTTTTCATCGATCAAGTGGCTGGAAATGAATCTCTTAACAATATTCGATTATCCTTGATAAATGGACAGCCAGCTCCAGATGGATATTTGCTACAAGGAGGAGGATTCACACTAATATTACTTTATTATTAGCTGAGTTCCATAACAGCCCGATAGGGGGACATCATGGTGCATTGAAAACATATCAAAGGCTAGCAAGGGAGGTATATTGGCGAGGTATGAAAGCCCATATCCGCACCTATGTTGCTGAATGTTCCGTGTGTCAGCAAGCCAAATACTGGTCTTTAACTCCGGCTGGTTTCCTTCAAGCATTACCCATTCCGGACCGTGTGTGGGAAGTATTTAGTATGGATTTTATTGAGGGCCTCCCCAAATCGAGGGTTTATGATGTTATATTGTAGTTGCGGATCTTCTTTCCAAGTATGCACATTTCATCCCCTTGAAACATCCATTTGGTGCAAAAGTGGTTGCTGCTGTTTTTATGCGAGAGTGAGAGATTATTCGTTTGCATGGATGCCCCTGAAGTATAGTGTCGGATCGTGATCGATTTTCACAAGTCTATTATGGGAAGAGTTGTGGAGGTTGTTGGAAACTCAGTTGAGATGAAGCACCACTTACCACCCCCAAACAGTGGTCAAACGGAAGTTGTCAATCGAGGGGTGGAGACGTATCTAGGGTGTTTTTCTATGAACACACCTAAAACAATGGTTAAATGGCTAGCTTGGGCTGAATTAAGCTATAATACAACAGTCCGTACAGCCACATTGATGACCCCATCGAGGCCCTCTATGGGCAACCACCCCCCTCTATATTACCATATGTGAAGGGCTCGAGTCGGGTGAATGATGAAGTAGACCATTGATGAAAGAAAGAGATGAAATTTTGGCGTTTTGAAGGCCAATTTACTGAAAGCACAACAGCGAATGGTCAAATATGCTAATGCTAAAAGACGGGAGGTGCAGTTTGAGGTTCATGATTGGGTTTATGTGAAGTTACGCCCTTACCGACAGTCCTCTCTCAGCCGTTTTAAGCACACCAAATTAGCCCCAAGATTCATTGGTTCATTTATGATGTGGCACGAATTCGTTTCGTTGCATACCGTTTGCCCTTCCCAAGGAATCGCTTATACACCCGGTCTTTCATGTTTCTGTTTCTTCGCAAGGTCGTGGTTCAAACAGGCCATTATTCCCAATTTCAAAAGATTTGGCTGCTGATTTGTCTATGCAAGTGTCTCCGGTAGAAGTATTGGGAGTTCGCAAAACAATAGAAAAGGAGGACAACTTAGAAGTTTGATCCGTTCGAGTGAGGGGACACTTGAAAGTGCAACGTGGGAACAAGCTGCTCTTATTCAAGAAACAGTTTCCTGAATTCACCTTGAGGACAAGGTGGCTATTTGGGGGGCGGGTAATGATAGACCTCCCATAGTAAACGTGTATTCCCGTAGAGACAAGAATAGGAAGAAGAAAGAATGATTGAGAGTTAGTTGGTATTTTTCTATTTGTGTAGGTCCTTAGGAATGTGTTTGTTAGAGTGGGGCCAAGTATTTTGTTATTTCTCTAAGCAATTACTTAAGTTTCTTGAGTGGAAGGGTATGGGTATCTTGATTTTGGTATAGACTCTCATTAGAGAAGTGTGTAGAGATTGGGGAGCTCTCAAATCCTCCCCCACAGTTGATAAATAAAATTTTGGCTAAAGCTAGAAGACTCCCTAACTTCTGAAGTTGACCATCCTCGAAGATTGAAGCTGTTTTGAAGATACAAACTTTCTTCCAAGACTCCAACTTCAAGAACATCACGTGCTCCGCTTCCTCAAATCAAGCGTAAGCATTCAACCAACTTGAAGAAAATCACGTGCTCCGCTTCTCCAAATCAAGCGTAGACGTTCAACAAACTTCAAGAACATCACGTGCTCCGCTTCTCAAATCAAGCGTAGATTCAACAACTTCAAGAACATCACGTGCTCCGCTTCTCAAATCAAGCGTAGCATTCAACAACTTCAAGAAATCACGTGCTCCGCTTCTCCAAATCAAGCGTAGACGTTCAACAAACTTCAAGAACATCACGTGCTCCGCTTCTCCAAATCAAGCGTAGACGTTCACAAACTTCAAGAACATCACGTGCTCCGCTTCCAAATCAAGCGTAGACATACAGTTGAGAGAGAATCAGAGGATCAAATTCTAGAGATTGAACCGCATCGCATCAAATCAACAAAAATACAACATCAACCCAAGTTCAAGTCCACGAATTAAATTTCTCCGGAAATCTCGTGCGAACAAATTGGCACGCCCAGTGGGACCATCTCTACCTCTCATCTCTCTCTCATCATCTAGATCTACAAGCAAATCAATGGCATCAAAGAAAGCTGCATCCAAATCTTCAGCTGCAAGCGACACCTACACGGGACCTATCACCCGTAGTCGTTCCAAGGGGATCATCCAAGGGCAAGACCAAGGTTCCGCCATCGCGCAGAGCATCCTGAAGCAATTGATGGAATCTCCTAAAGCTGGAATTGTCATCAAGGAAAATCCTCTATATAATGATTATGATTCTGCCTCTAGCAGGTCACTGAAAGAAGCACACCCAGATGTGATGTCCGTCATGATGGCTGATGTAGCAGTCGAGACTGCCATGGCGGAGATGGAGAGAAAAATTAATCTCCTGATGAAGGTTGTTGATGAACGAGACCACGAAATTGCAGCTTTAAAGGAGCAGATGCAGACTCGTGAAACTGCTGAATCGAGTCAAACTCCTGTCGTTAAAGTTGATGACAAAGGGAAGAACGTGGTACAAGAAAATCAGCCACAACAACAATCAACTTCTGTGGCTTCTCTCTCGGTTCAACAATTACAAGATATGATCACAAGCTCCATCAGAGCACAATATGGAGGCCCATCTCAGACTTCTTTCATGTACTCTAAACCATACACCAAAAGAATCGACAACTTGAGAATGCCGCTTGGATATCAGCCTCCAAAATTCCAGCAGTTTGACGGAAAGGGCAATCCAAAACAGCACGTTGCTCACTTCGTCGAAACATGTGAGAATGCAGGATCAAGAGGAGATCAACTAGTCAGACAATTTGTTCGAAGCTTGAAAGGAAATGCTTTTGAATGGTATACTGATCTGGAGCCAGAAAGCATTGAGAGTTGGGAACAACTAGAAAAGGAGTTTCTCAATCGCTTCTACAGCACCAGGCGTACTGTAAGCATGATGGAGCTTACAAATACGAAACAAAGAAAGGGAGAACCAGTCATCGACTACATCAATAGATGGAGAGCTCTAAGTCTTGACTGTAAAGATCGGCTCACCGAACTGTCGGCTGTAGAAATGTGCACCCAAGGCATGCACTGGGGACTCCTCTACATTTTGCAGGGAATAAAGCCCCGCACATTTGAAGAACTGGCAACTCGAGCTCATGATATGGAGTTGAGCATCGCCAGTAGAGGAACTAAAGATTTTCTTGTTCCTGAAGTAAAGAAAGATAAGAAAGAGATGAAAGGTGCTGAAAAGATAGTGAAAAGCACCTCGAAAGAATCTATGGTCGTAAACACAACCCCGCTGAAATTCTCCAAAGGAAAGGAAGCGAGGGTTGAAAAGAAGGATGATGGAAGCGAAAGGCGACGTCTGACTTTAAAAGAAAGGCAGGAAAAAGTTTACCCATTTCCTGATTCAGATATCGCTGACATGCTAGAGCAACTACTAGAGAAGCAGCTGATCCAGCTGCCAGAATGTAAACGACCTGAGCAAGCAGGAAAGGTAGATGATCCCAATTACTGCAAGTATCATCGGGTCATCAGTCATCCAGTAGAGAAATGCTTCGTGCTGAAGGAGCTAATTCTAAGGTTGGCTCGTGAGAAAAGGATTGAGCTAGATTTGGAGGAAGTAGCTCAAACAAACCACGCTGAAGTGACGATAATGTCTGAGGCTTCTTCGTCGAGATTGATTTTTGAGCAAAGGAAAAGCTTGGTCCAGTTCGGGACCTTTGAGCCTATAGTTGTCCAATTCTTTCAGGAAATCTCATACGAGGATCCTCAAGGAGAGAAAAGACCAATCGAAGAAGACGATGAAGGGTGGATAGTGGTGACCCACCGAAAGAAAAGACAGTCGATCCCGACCCAAAGAGAGTCTCGCTCTTACCAAAACTATAGAAGAGGAAATAAGACTCAAAAGAATAAGAAAAAGAAGAAGACTCATAAGCTTAAGCTCGTACATAATGAAGACATGAATTTCTCTCGACCTCAACGCTTAGTGACCTTGGCAGACTTCCTTCCAAAAAGCTTCCTTTGTGATCATCAGGATGAAGACCCAGAAGTCGTTGCGTGTCATGCTATCAACACAACGGAGGAAGAAATAATCCCTCCAAGATCACTAGAAGGAGAGGGAGTATCAAAAGACCTTTCAAGGTTTAATGTAGAGGATCTATTATCACTTCCTCAAGAGACCAAAACCATCCTTATTGATGCATTGCTAAATTCAAGAGCATCAAGTTCGAGTACTCCGACTATGACATATGAGAGTGGTTCTTATTGTATGTCTATAGACTTCTCAGATGAGGATTTGTTGTTGGGATCTAAACTTCATAATAGACCTTTGTATGTTTCTGGATACGTTCGAGAACAGAGAGTCGATCGAATCCTCATTGATAATGGCTCAGCTGTCAACATAATGCCAAAGTCGACTATGTGGCAATTAGGCATCTTGATGGACGAGCTCTCAAATAGCAAGCTAGTAATTCAAGGTTTTAACCAAGGTAGCCAAAGAGCAATAGGCATGATACGGTTAGAACTCATAATTGGCGACCTAAAGGCCAGTGCATTGTTTCATGTCATAGACTCAAGGACTACTTACAAGTTGTTACTAGGGCGTCCTTGGATTCATGGAAACGGAGTAGTAACTTCAACACTGCATCAGTGCTTCAAATTTTATCAGGACGGTGTAAAGAAGGTTGAAGCCGACTCTAATCCATTCTCAGAAGCTGAGTCTCACTTCGCAGATGCAAAGTTTTATTCAAAGAATAATAATATTTTAGAAGTTTTGCCTGCAGAAACCCCTCTTACAAAAGGAGAAGATAATTCACAACTGAAATCACTCGCAACCACAGAACCACATGAAAGTGCGAGAACCTTTAACTCTGGAAAGGGTGAAGCATACACTAGCAGCACAAAGGGTATGATCTTGAAGGATGAAAATGCTGCAAACACACCAGTTTTGCGTTATGTCCCTCTGTCAAGGCGCAAGAAAGGCGAATCACCATTCATGGAGTCTCCAAAAGGTTTGAAAGTTGGGACATCGAAATCATAAAAGAAAGCTTCACTACACCACTAACTAAGATAGCGAAGCAGGAGGTAAAGGTAGATCTGGTGGAAGCAAACTTGCCCCAAAGGCGAACGAAAGACGGATTCGACCCCAAGGCTTACAAATTGATGGCGAAAGCAGGTTATGACTTCACAGCTCACACCGAGTTTAAAAGCTTGGAAATTCATGACCGACCTGAGCTCTCCTCAACTCAAAAGAAGCTTCTACGGGAAGGACATTCTATACCCGTGTCGAGAAAAGGACTCGGATACAAGTCGCCAGAACCGATCCGTATAACTAAAAAGGGGAAGGAAAAAGTGGTTGACATCAATCATATAACTATAGAGGAGGATGACAATACTGACGTAAAAGAAGGTGATAATCAGAGAATCTCAGTATTTGATCGAATTAGACCATCTGTTGCACGTCCCGTAGTATTTGAAAGGCTAAGCATGACAGAGGCAGAAAGAGAAAGGCTCCAGTCAGTACCAAACCTTGAGAGACATTCGGTCTTTCGAAGGCTAACTACGACTCCCATAAAGGAAGAAAGCACATGCCATGCCTTGACAACTACAAGACCATCAGCCTTTGAAAGGCTAGGTGTGTCTAAAAAGAAAAATGTACAAGCACCCCGTGCTCCGATTTTTAATCATCTCGGGGATAAAGGATCACACGACAACATTGATTCCAACATAGATACAAAGAAGAAGGAACCAATGTCTCGTGTGAAAGTTTGGCGTCGAATTAAGCATACAGATGTCGATAATTATCGTAGTAAGAAGTTTCCTTGCGAGACAAAGGAAAATGGAGAAATTCATAGCAACGTTCCTTCTCGCATGAAAAGAAAAACTTTTGTTACTCTCAATACAAGTCAAGGTTCGTTAAAGGTAAAAAGACATGATGTTATACTAACGAATCCTGAAAAAGAAGGGTCGGAACAAGGGGAATGTGAAACTTCATGTCATCACATCACCATTATTGAGGAATCAGAGACTGGAACTCATGAAGAAGACGCAGAAAATGCCCCACAAAGTTTAGAGGATGGTGGCAATCTACTGTAGACGAGCTAAAAGAGGTGAACCTTGGTACAATAGAGGAACCACGTCCGACTTTCATTAGTGCGTCCCTCTCTAACGAAGAGGTGGATAAATATATGAGTTTGCTCACCGAATACAGGGACATCTTTGCGTGGTCGTACAAGGAGATGCCAGGACTTGACCCAAAAGTAGCAGTCCATCATCTTGCAATTAAACCTGGATATCGACCGATTAAACAAGCACAACGACGTTTTCGACCGAGCTTATCCCTCAAATCGAGGTGGAAGTCAACAAGTTGATCGAAGCAGGATTCATTCGCGAGGTCAAATATCCAACGTGGATAGCAAACATTGTCCCTGTTAGAAAAAAAAATGGACAACTTCGCGTTTGTGTAGACTTTCGCGATCTGAATAATGCATGCCCTAAAGATGATTTTCCCTTGCCCATCACCGAAATCATGGTTGATGCAACTACTGGACACGAGGCGTTGTCGTTTATGGATGGGTCGTCTGGATATAATCAAATACGGATGGCCCTCTCAGATGAAGAAATGACAGCTTTCAGAACTCCAAAGGGAATATACTGTTACAAGGTGATGCCCTTTGGATTGAAAAATGTGGCGCTACTTATCAACGTGCCATGCAGAAAGTGTTTGATGATATGTTGCACAGGTATGTTGAATGTTATGTTGATGATCTTGTAGTCAAAACAAAGAGACGACAAGACCATTTGAAGGATCTAAAAGTCGTGTTTGATCGCTTGCGAAAATATCAGCTAAGGATGAACCCTCTCAAGTGTGCGTTTGGTGTAACTTCAGGAAAATTTCTTGGCTTCATTGTAAGGCATCGAGGGATCGAAATAGACCAGTCCAAGATTGATGCCATTCAGAAGATGTCAAGACCTAAAAGTTTGCATGACCTAAGAAGTCTCCAAGGACGATGGCTTACATCCGAAGGTTCATCTCTAACTTGGCCGGTCGGTGTCAACCTTTTCAAAAGTTGATGAGAAAAGGAGAAAATTTTGTGTGGGATGAAGCTTGTCAGAACGCTTTTGATAGCATAAAGAAATACTTGCTTACTCCCCCAGTGCTGGGAGCTCCAGTACCTGACAAACCACTAATATTGTACATTGCTGCACAAGAAAGGTCCTTAGGAGCATTACTGGCACAAGAAGAGGTAAAGGGAAAGGAGCGTTCTCTCTACTATCTAAGCAGAACATTAATTGGGGCTGAAGTTAACTATTCTCCTATCGAAAAGATGTGTCTTGCACTTTTCTTTGCCATTGATAAGTTGAGGCATTATATGCAGGCCTTCACGGTTCATCTAGTGGCAAAAGCAGACCCTATAAAGTATGTTCTATCCAGGCCAATCATCGCTGGACGCTTAGCCAAATGGGCGGTTCTACTCCAACAATATGACATTGTCTATATTCCCCAAAAGGCGATAAAAGGACAAGCGCTAGCAGACTTTTTAGCAGACCACCCAATTCCTTCGGATTGGAAGTTATGTGATGACCTACCAGACGATGAGGTTTTCTCACAGAAGTTATGGAACCTTGGACTATGTACTTCGATGGTGCAGCTCGAAGAAGTGGTGCGGGGGCAGGCATTGTCCTCATTTCTCCTGAGAAGCATATGTTGCCTTATAGCTTTGCACTTTCCGAATTGTGTTCAAACAATGTGGCTGAATATCAGGCTTTGATAATTGGCCTTCAAATAGCATTAGAAATCGGAGTGTCATTCATAGAGGTCTATGGTGATTCAAAATTGATAATCAATCAACTCTCGCTTCAATATGACGTGAAACATGAAGACTTGAAGCCATATTTTGCTTATGCTCGACAATTGATGGAAAAGTTTGATAATGTGATGTTAGAACATGTCCCTAGAGTAGAAAATAAGAGAGCGGATGCATTGGCAAATTTAGCCACGGCCTTGACCATGCCAGATGATGTAACTCTGAACATACCACTTTGTCAACGATGGATTATACCCCAGTTAGGCCTGAATGTCAGGAAGTGAACATGGCAACATCCTATTTGATTGATGAAGAAGATTGGCGTCAACCCATCATAGAGTATCTTGAACATGGAAAGCTTCCAAAGGATTCTCGTCATAAAATTGAGATACGAAGAAGGGCAGCACACTTCATTTATTACAAGGGAACTTTATATCGCCGTTCTCTTGAAGGGCTCTTCCTTCGATGTCTCGGAAAGGAAGATTCGGTAAAAGCTCTAAAGGAAGTACATGCAGGTGTTTGTGGAGCACATCAATCGGGACCAAAGCTTCAATTCCAGCTAAGAAGAATGGGCTACTACTGGCCTAAGATGATCCAAGATTCAATAGACTATGTGAAGAAGTGTGAGCCTTGTCAATACCATGCAAACTTCATACACCAACCTCCAGAACCTCTTCATCCAACTGTGGCTTCTTGGCCTTTTGAGGCTTGGGGACTCGATCTGGTTGGCCCCATTACACCAAAATCATCAGCAGGACATTCTTATATCCTAGCAGCAACAGACTATTTTTCAAGGTGGGCTGAGGCCATTTCATTGAGAGAAGCCAAGAAGGAGAACGTGGCAGACTTTATTCGAACACACATCATCTATCGATACGGTATTCCACATCGAATCGTGACGGATAATGGAAAGCAATTCTCCAATAGTATGATGGACAAGTTATGTGAAAAATTCAAATTCAAGCAATATAAGTCATCCATGTACAACGCAGCTGCGAATGGACTAGCAGAAGCATTCAACAAAACATTGTGTAATCTTTTAAAGAAAATTGTCTCCAAGTCAAAGAGGGATTGGCAAGAAAAGATCGGCGAGGCATTATGGGCTTATCGGACGACTCATCGCACCCCTACAGGGGTTACACCATATTCGCTTGTTTACGGTGTGGAGGCTGTCCTTCCTCTCGAAAGGGAAATTCCGTCACTAAGAATGGCAGTACAAGAGGGATTGACTACCGAAGATAATGTGAAGTTACGTCTTCAAGAATTAGAAGCACTTGACGAAAAGCGATTAGAGGCTCAGCAAGCATTGGAATGTTATCAAGCGAGAATGTCCAAAGCTTTTGATAAACACGTTAAACCTCGCTCCTTTCAAGTCGGTGATCTAGTACTTGCCGTAAGGAGACCGATCATCACAACAAGGCATACAGGAAATAAGTTCACACCTAAATGGGATGGACCTTACATTGTTAAAGAAGTTTATACAAATGGCGCATACAAGATCGTTGATCAAGACGGACTACGAATTGGCCCAATCAATGGTAAATTTCTTAAAAAAATTTATGCTTAATTTTGTTAGGTAAAAAAAAAAAAAAAAATTGAACTACGTTATGACTTGATCCCTATATTATAAAGGGTACGTAGGCAGCTTAAGGAAAACCTTAAGCTCAGTCCAGCAAAAAAAGTTGAACTACGTTATGACTTGATCCCTATATTGTAAAGGGTACGTAGGCAGCTTAAGGAAAACCTTAAGCCCAGTCCAGCAAAAAAAAAAGTTGAACTACGTTATGACTTGATCCCTACATTATAAAGGGTACGTAAGCAACTTAAAGAAAACTTTAAGTTCAGTCCACCATTATAAAAAATAAAAAAATAAAAAAAACCTTGAACTACGTTGTGAGTTAATTCTTTTCTTCAAATGGTGTTCATTTCTACTAAGGAATCATAACAAATTGGGGGCAAATCCCTAAATTCAAGATGTTCATCTCTAGTAACAATGAGATGAAATAAATTGAAGATGTACAAACTCCGTGCAAAGACTATGTACAAGTTGAGTGCATGTAAAAAGAAAAAAAAAAGAATCTCAAAATCAAGCTCAAAGGCGTCATTAATGATCCCTCATATTCAAGCATAAAGGTTTCATTGATGATTCCTTATATTCAAGTTTGAAGGCTTCATCGATGCTGCAGCTCCAACTCTTTGAGAGGATAATGATGGTACAACTTCGATAGGACGACGATCGGGCAGCTCTGCCTTCGCCTCTCCAAGATGAAAACGACAGTGTAACATCGTTTCTGCCTCTTGAAGAAGATGCATACAATGCTAAAGCTTTAACCTCTGCTTCATCTTCAACTTATTGCAACCGAGAGGATTCATCTTCATCTTCTCCTAGGAACCGCAACCGAGAAGATTCATTTTTATCTTCTCTCAGGTGTAGCAACTGAAGAGGATTCATCTTTATCTTCTCCCAAGTGCTACAACCGAAGAGGATTCATCTTCATTTGCTCTAAAGTGTGGCAAGTGAGAGGATTCATCTTTTTCTTCTCCCATGTGTTGCAATCGAGAGGATTCATCTTCATCTTCTCCTAGGAATCGCAACCGAGAAGATTCATCTTCATCTTCTCTTAGGTGTTGCAACCGAAGAGGATTCATCTTCATCTTCTTCTAAGTGTTGCAATCGAAGATGATTCATCTTCATCTGCTCTAAGGTGTCGCAAGTGAGAGGATTCATCTTTGTCTTCCTCCATGTGTTACAACCGAGATGATTCATCTTCATCTTTACCTAGGAGTCGCAATCGAGAAGATTCATTTTCATCTTCTCTCAGGTGTAACAACCGAAGATGATTCATCTTCATCTGCTCTAAGGTGTCGCAAGTGAGAGGATTCATCTTTGTCTTCTCCTATGTGTTGCAACCGAGAGGATTCATCTTCATCTTCTCCTAAGAATTGCAACTGAGAAGATTCATCGTCATCTTCTCCTAAGAGTCGCAACCGAGAAGATTCACCTTCATCTTCTTTCAGGTGTCGCAACCAAAGAAGATTCATCTTTATCTTCTTCCAGGTGCTGCAACCAAGAGGATTCATCTTCATCTTCTTTCATATGACGTAGCCGGAAGGATTCACCTTCATCTTCTTCTAGGTGCTACAACGAGAGGATTCATCTTCATCTTCTCCTAGGAATTGCAACTGAGAAGATTCATCTTCATCTTCTCATAAGAGTCGCAACCGAGAAGATTCACCTTCATCTTCTTTCAGGTGTCGCAACCAAAGAAGATTCATCTTCATCTTCTTTTAGGAGTTGCAACCAAAGAGGATTCATCTTCATCTTCTTTCATATGACGTAGCCGGAAGGATTCACCTTCATCTTCTTCTAGTGCTACAACCGAGAGGATTCATCTTCATCTTCTCCTAAGAATTGCAACTGAGAAGATTCATCTTCATCTTCTCCTAAGAGTCGTAACCGAGAAGATTCACCTTCATCTTCTTTCAGGTGTCGCAACCAAAGAAGATTCATCTTCATCTTCTTTTAGGAGTTGCAACCAAAGAGGATTCATCTTCATCTTCTTTCATATGTCGTAGCCGGAAGGATTCACCTTCATCTTCTTCTAGGTGCTACATCAAAGAGGATTCATCTTCATCTTCTCTATACGTCATAGCTGAGAAGATTCATCTTCATCTTTCTCCCAGGTGCTGCAATCGAAAATGATTCATCTTCTCTCATATGTCATAGCCGAGAGGATTCATCTTCATCTTCTCCCATATGTCATAGCCCGAGAGGATTTATCTTCATCTTCTCCCAGTGCTGCAATTGAATAGGATTCATCTTCATCTCCTCCATATGTCATAGTCGAGAGGATTCATCTCCTTCCATATGTCATAGCCGAGAGGATTCATCTTCATCTTCTTCCAAGTGCTGCAACTGAAGAGATTCATCTTCATCTCCTCCCATATGTCATAGCTGAGAGGATTCATCTTCATCTTCTCCTATATGTCGTAGCTGAGAGTATTCATCTTTATCATCTAACAGGTGTCGCAACCCGGCCGATGGAATTCATTTTCATCAGCTCTAAGGTGTCGCAAGCTAGATGATTCATTTTCATCTTCTCCCTTGTACCACAACCAAGAAAGAAAAAAAAAAAGGAGAAGCAAGAAGAAGAAAGAAGAAAACAAAAAAAGAAAGAAGCAAAAGAAGAAAACAAAAAGAAAGAAGAAGAAGAAGAAAACAAAAAAGAAAGAAGCAAAAGAAGAAAAACAAAAAGAAAGAAGAACAAGAAGAAGAAAAAGCAAACGAAGATTGAAGCCCGACGATGACAGAGTCGATCTCTCCTACTAGGGCGATAGATCTGACGGCAAAAGCCCGATCATCCCTAGAAGAAGCTCAACAAAGTCATTTCTGCAAACGAAGATTGAAGCCCGACGATGACAGAGTCGATCTCTCCTACTAGGGCGATAGATCTGACGGCAAAAGCTCGATCGTCCCTAGAAGAAGCTCAACAAAGTCATTTCTGCAAACGAAGATTGAAGCCCGACGATGACAGAGTCGATCTCTCCTACTAGGCGATAGATCTGACGGCAAAAGCCCGATCGTCCCTAGAAGAAGCTCAACAAAGTCATTTCTGCAAACGAAGATCGAAGCCCGACGATGACAGAGTCGATCTTCTCCTACTAGGGCGATAGATTTGACGGCAAAAGCCCGATCGTCCCTAGAAGAAGCTCAACAAAGTCATTTCTGCAAACGAAGATTGAAGCCCGACGATGATAGAGTCGATCTCTCCTACTAGAGCGATAGATCTGACGGCAAAAGCCCGATCGTCCCTAGAAGAAGCTCAACAAAGTCATTTCTGCAAACGAAGATCGAAGCCCGACGATGACAGAGTCGATCTCTCCTACTAGGGCGATATATCTAACGGCAAAAGCCCGATCGTCCCTAAAAGAAGCTCAACAAAGTCATTTCTGCAAACGAAGATGGAAGCCCGACGATGACAGAGTCGATCTCTCCTACTAGGGCGATAGATCTGATGGCAAAAGCCCGATCGTCCCTAGAAGAAGCTCAACAAAGTCATTTCTGCAAACGAAGATCGAAGCCCGACGATGACAGAGTCGATCTCTCCTACTAGGGCGATAGATCTGACGGCAGAAGCCCGATCGTCCCTAGAAGAAGCTCGACAAAGTCATTCCTGCAAAAAAAAAAAACAAAAAAAAAACAAAACAACACAAAACAAACAAAAAAAAAAAAAAAAACAAAACAAAACAGAATAAAAAAAAGACACACACACAAAAAAAAAGAGAAAAAAAAAGAGAAAGGGAGAAGAAAAGTTTTCTATACCTTTCTGCTAATTGGTTGAGGAATAAGTGTTGGATGAGGTATAAGTGAGGAGGGTGTGAGTCTATTTATAAGCCCAACAAATCCAATTCCTAAAGGATTAGGAATGATATTTAATTATTTTTTTTAAAACAAATCCAATTCCTAAAAGGAATAGGAATGATTTTTAAAAATATATATATATAAAGAAAAGATAATCCAATTATCTTATTTTATTTTAAATTATTATTATTATTATTTTTTTTTTTTGGATAAATCTCAGGTTTAACTTTTATTGAGATATTTAAATATTTAAAAATTTCAACATTTTAAAAACATATTATATATATATATATATATAGATAAATATTCTCAATTTCAAAATTCAAGTTAAATTAACTTACATATATGACCTCCTTTTTATCATGAATTTAAATCGGAGCCATAAATCCAACTTTACCTAAGATTGAGGATCTGATCTTTTTTTTTTATCTCAAATTAAAATTGGTCATTCCAAATTCTTATGCATCCCCAAGATAAATTAAGGTACGGTAGAAACCTTATCCTTATTTCAAAATTAAAATTTTGGTTATATTCCAAATTTTACTTAAAAAAAAAATCATCATATTAAATTTTTTTTTTCCCTCAAATAAAATTAAGTGGGAAATAAAACTTTGAATTTTTTTTAAGGTTTGGTCATATTCCAACCCTTATTTTAAATTTAAATCAAACTCACGTACTAAATTCATAGTTTGATTAATTTGATATGTTGGATTGAGTAAAAACAAAAAGACTCGTACTTTGACGTCAAATTTATCTTTTCCGAGATTCATTCACCCATATACGTGCATAAATCTCGAAAAGGGGGCATTTGTTGAATAAGAAATTTTGAGACCAATCACAAGTTGTCACATCATTTATTAAGTTAATGATGAAAAGTACAAATAATTAAATTTGGGGACTAATTAAAATTGACACATGCTCCAAATTAAAGAGTTAAAATAAATAAATTGGTCATTCTAAGAATGCCACATGTTTTCATATTAATCGTTGGATTAAGTTAATCATTTTAGTTCAATTAAATATTATTTACTTGGACTAAGTTCAATTAAGCCAAAAAAATAAGCTTAATTGAGTCCAAAGACTAAATATAACCTAAGTTCATATGGTTGAGCCCATGGGTCTGGTCCATGGACCAACCAGGTTCAAACCCATAAAGCCCACCAATGAACTCTATAAATAGAGGAATTCTCCTCATTTGTAGCGGTTGGAAAATTTTGACTCTAGAAGATCCAGAGAGAATTCTTCCAAAAGCTAGAAGACTCCCTAACTTCTGAAGTTGACCATCCTCGAAGATTGAAGCTGTTTTGAAGATACAAACTTTCTTCCAAGACTCCAACTTCAAGAACATCACGTGCTCCGCTTCCTCAAATCAAGCGTAAGCATTCAACCAACTTGAAGAAAATCACGTGCTCCGCTTCTCCAAATCAAGCGTAGACGTTCAACAAACTTCAAGAACATCACGTGCTCCGCTTCTCCAAATCAAGCGTAGACGTTCAACAAACTTCAAGAACATCACGTGCTCCGCTTCCTCAAATCAAGCGTAAGCATTCAACCAACTTGAAGAAAATCGCGTGCTCCGCTTCTCCAAATCAAGCGTAGACGTTCAACAAACTTCAAGAACATCACGTGCTCCGCTTCCTCAAATCAAGCGTAAGCATTCAACCAACTTGAAGAAAATCACGTGCTCCGCTTCTCCAAATCAAGCGTAGACGTTCAACAAACTTCAAGAACATCACGTGCTCCGCTTCTCCAAATCAAGCGTAGACGTTCAACAAACTTCAAGAACATCACGTGCTCCGCTTCCTCCAAATCAAGCGTAGACATACAGTTGAGAGAGAATCAGAGGATCAAATTCTAGAGATTGAACCGCATCGCATCAAATCAACAAAAATACAACATCAACCCAAGTTCAAGTCCACGAATTAAATTTCTCCGAAAATCTCGTGCGAACAGATATAAATCTATCACAAATATATTTTGCTACATTTACAATTTTTAAAAGATATTGTTATATACTTAATTATTATTCATAAAATTGCTAATCCATTATACTTACCCTAAGTTAAATGAATAATGTCAAAAGTAAGTTTACTACGAAGGTAATTTGTGTGACCCTTTTATCCTAACGTAGGAAGTTTGTTCCACTCCATACCATTATTGAACTAAGAAGATTAAGTGTGTATTAGTATGTTTAAACAAGTATAATTATAGCAAAATCTATGAGTGATATATTTATATTAGCAATACAATATGTGTTACATATGCAAATATTTTGTATCTAATCGTTGTATTTGCAATTAACTCCATTCAAATATACAAATATAAACAGAACTCTTTAACCTGAGTTTAGCTAGGATCACAAACTACAAAAAGAAAGTATGGAACATATTTAATTTGTTTTTTTTTCTTTGAAGAAAATTTGGTGTGTAGCACATTATATATTTTTCTTTCCTTTAAAAAACAGCATTGATCTTATAATATACGGCCTTGCACAATGTATTCACCATAAAGATCATATAATTGTAGAGATGTATAGAAGGTCTGATAAACAACATAAACGAAAAGTTCTAATCCTTGAAATTGTAAACATTACTCATATCCTACAATAAAAGTCACATCAACTTGATATTTGTTGAAATTTAACAAAAATGAAAAAGAAAGCAACGATAAACCAATGACGATGGAAGAAGATACAGTTTTCAAACACAACCAGCTATCCAAATTATTCATAATATGGTATTAGAAAATATATTGCAATTTGTAACCTCATAAGTTTATAAACAGAGTAAAAATTAAAGGAAATTTTTTTATCAAGCTTATATTAGGACTTTATACTACTTATATGTAATTCTTAAGTTTTCTTCTTTTAGCTATAAAAGACACAAATTAAGAAAAAAAATGACTTGATTGTCCATGTAAAGTTATGCCCCAACTTTTTTCTTCTAACTTAAGAAAAGGAACACCAACAAATATCTATCCCCATAAACTAAAAAGCATAGGAAAATGATAGTAAAAGTAAAATCAACTTTTTCTGTTATCTTTTTCCTTCATTCATTTACTTCTAATTGAAAATAAATCAAAAGTCTAAAACCGATCAAATTATTGAAAACGAAAAAAACAAGAAACATAACAGTGTGGAGAGGTAGTTATTATCAAGTATTTGATTTTGTTTAATAGATTCCAGTTGTGACAACCACAACAATTGTATGCATGAAGTTCATCATTCAAACAGATTCTGACAACAAATTTCAACACATCTGCAAGGCGAAAGAAGATAGGAATTAGGATAACAAGGTAATTAGAACACTGAAATAAATTTTAAAAATAATTTTATTGCCGATTGCTACTATAAGCATAATTATCTGCTTGTATAGTTGTCTTGCATGATCTGACAAATACATTATGGTATTTGATATTCCATTCAGGTTGTATCTTGCATGTTACCAACAAAATCATGTGCTTAGTGATAAATTACTCTTAGACTGAGAAATACTCGAAAAAAAATCAAGAGTAACAACTCTTAGTTTCCCAGAAAAATTGAAACAAAATCATGACAAACCAACAACAAGAACTTCATAAACTTGTCTGATGAAAGCAACTCAAGAACAGTCTCAATGCAGATCATACATGAGTTCTTTGCTAAATATTTCCAAAGGCTAAAAAGAGTTAAGGAAAAAAAGAAAAACAATAATTACCTGTAATTTTCGTTGGTTCATGATCTTCTCTTGTCATTCCCTCACTTTAATCTCATAACTGAAAAGGAAAAGAGGAGGGAGGGGTGATTAAACTCATGCATGTACATAATGTCGAAACCAGCAAAATTACCACCCTATTAACTATGAAAGTCTGGTTGTGGTCGAAGTAGGGTGAAAGTCAGTGTAGATTAGAATAGATGTCACCGTGAAGCTCACTGTCGGTTGGGGGAGAACATAAAAATTGATTTTTTTCTTTTATAACAGGCTGACTGACCTACAGGCTGGGGTGAACTGGCTGGCAAGGAGGAAGTGACATGCTACCACTAGGTTGTGTTAGGTGTGAACAATGGACAATGGTGGCTAGAAGTGAGGGAAGGGCTTTGTCAAAGGGTCGTGCAGGGCTGAACTCCAACTGTCCAATATTAGTTTGTTCGGTTACTTTCTTTGTTTCACCCATATCAATGTCTGCAAAAATTCCCACAATATATAGAAATGGAAATAAAGATCCTTAAGTTCTTTGAGAAAAATCATAAATATAGCCACAAAATTTCTCCAATTATTTGTTACTTAAAAAAGTATAGAAATTGTCAACCAAGCTCAACTAACGCCTGTATGTATGTACTTAGAACCAAGAGGTCTCGGGTTTAAATCCCTCTACCCAAAATTTGTCCTAAATCTCAACTTTTTTACAATCAATCCTAAAACTCTTTTTCTACCCCATTTTTGGCCTATTTTTGGCAATTCCCCAATACTATTATAGTTGTAGAATAAAAAATTTTAGATCAATCACGCATTATCGTTGAATTCAAGACTAATTAAAAATTGACATGTGTCCCAAATTAAAATTGAAAAAAAATATAAATTTGTTAATTTGGATGATACACATGTTTGGATCAAATTAATTATTTTAGTTTAATTAATATTATTTACTCGGTTAAGACTAAAATTCAATCGAGCCAAAAAAATAAATTTAATTTAGCTCTGGTCCATAAATCAACCAGACTCAAGTTCATAAAAGCCACTAAAGAACTCTATAGATACTGGAGTTCCCTTCATTTGAAGATACAAACTTTCTTTCAAGACTCCAACTTCAAGAACGTCACGTGCTCTGCTTCCTCAAATCAAGCATAAGCATCTAAGTGAGAGAGAATCAGGAGATCAAATGACTCATTGCATCAAATCAACATAAATACATTATTAATACAAGTTGGAGTTCACAAATTAAATTTCTCTATAAAGATCTCGTGTAAACCACAGTGAACCAAAAAGTGATTATAAACGAAATATTTCATTAATAAATTCAATCAAATAAAATGAAATACAGGAAAATTACAACTCTACTGAACTTGAGATGAATCCTCAAAATTCTAAGTCTTTTCCTTGGACGAA